>NW_013668384.1:25873-30926 GCF_000517525.1 Limulus polyphemus | reverse complement strand
GCTACTGAAGACGTGCCACCTGAAGAAGCCACCGTCGAAGAAGAAACTCTACTCAGTTTTGCGAAGGGAAATGGTGAAGCTCTTGATGAAGTTACTACCACTGATATGACTGTTATCGACGATAGGACACTTCCTGATGAAGCAGATGAACCCCATATGAAGCAGAAGCCAATGAGATGGAGCCCAGTACGGAAGAAGATACGTCCTGTAAAATTAAGAGACTCTGTTGAATTGTAATTTTGTGTTTGTAATTCTGTACATTTAATTAAGCTATTGTTAATTGTTATTGGTTTAATGTAAGTGGCTATTGTTCGGGACGAACAATACTAAGGAAGGAGCAGTGTTACGACATCGAGGTCACGTGACTAGTATCACGCGACGTCATTCTCGGACATTCACGTCTTTTCCTTAAATCTCGTGATCCTTCTAGATATAGTGTAGTCTTGTATATATAAGACCGGCCACGAAGCGACGAGGAGGTAATGAGTAACTGAATGTATGCGGACAGAATGTTGTTGGCCACGTGAGACGTGAGTTATAGCGTTTGTTATAGAGCGACTGTTGAAATTAAGTGTATCGTAAAGTTGTACTCGGAAAGAATAAACCAATTTTATTTAAGAAAGGACTTGTGTCGCTAAAGTTTAGTCGGAAAGAATTTACGAAAAATTAATTAACGAACGGAGACGTAACAGTATTTTACCATTTGCTAAGAAACAAACTTTACTTTACGGTATATAAAAGAGGGGATTTGCCAGTTCGTTTACTCTGTCATATTTAATAAAGAAATTTCCTTTCTAGATTCCTTATTTGCAAAATTTCGAATTATATAATCGAAACTCCGTTTCTGCAAAATGTCCCTTCTATGTACATCAGTGAGAACAAGTTCAGCCTCTCTTGCTAATTTTTGCTCAAGCTTCATCCTTTATTTGCTTTAGCTTTGAAAAGGAGCATTCACCAGTACAATTTAAGACCATGAGGCATATACACATTTGGAAAACTATCTCCACCTTAGCAAAGCATATTTCAATCCACTGTTAAAAGCATTTGATATATGAAAAATTCACTGTTACAGTGATGATTTTCAACCCTGTTATGGAAACCATCTATATGAGTAGCATTGAATCATTTTATTCCACAAGCTGGCCTCAATATCATTAGGACAGCATTCTTCCAACACTACAGAATTGAAGAGAGATCCGGAAAAAGAGAAGTTTCAAGCTGATGTCTTTATTTAATTTTATTTAAGAAAGGACTCATGTCGCTAAAGTTTCGGCGGAACGAATTTACGGAAAATTAACTAACGAACGGAGGTGTAACAATATGTACAGATAAGAAAATTAACAATATCATTGTTGATTATTAAAATTTTGTTCTTCTCTTGTTCAAATTTATATTCAATTTTCTTTAGGCACCGCCAATCAGATGTAGACATACTTATATGGCGTTGTCTTCAATTCAGAGAAGAGTTTCTCACAGCCTGTGACAGATCCTTTCAGGTACACGAGTATTGCTTCTGAATACATGGTTATATACAGAAGCAAATTTATACCATCAGTAAAGAGCAAAGTACAATCTACGAACTTTACAGATGCATGAATGGAATAAATGCTATGATTCTGATACACATAATGTATTAGGTCGTCAAGAAATTAATAACTCTTTTTTTTAGATGAAAGAATCCAAACAACTTATATATCAAACAACACGTTTAATAAATGAAACAGTTTCCATTCTTATCAATGATGCCTTTCCACCTTACAATCAGGTTGTTAATGCCCTGATTAAAGAAATCACTTGGCTTTTAAGCCAAAAAGATGTTGATGTCCTCTTTAACACCTTCCACATTTGCATACGTTTTCCCATCAAGATGGTGTTGCAGCAAACAAAGAAGATGATAATCTGATGGTGCCATATCTGGAGAATATGGTGGGTGGGGAAAAATTTCCAAAACAATTCCATAATCTTGTGTTGCATCAAACGTGCCACATGTGAACGTGCATTGTCGTGGAGAAGAAAAAGAACACCTTTCCGATCGATGAGTGAAGGGCGTTTCTGATGAATGGCTTGATTTAAACATTCCAGTTACTGACTATAGATCCTGCATTGACATTTCACTGTGGATTGAGGAGTTCGAACTGAATTATTACTTTTAAATCCAGCCAAATGCAAAGCACCACTTTCTGTGGATGGAGTCCAGGTTTGGGGGTCGGAAGTGTTTTTCTGTAGGACTCTGCCATTATTTTTGGCATTTAATATTCGCATATATATATAATCCATTCTTCATCACCAGCGACAATTCTTTCCAAAAATGGTTTACATGCATTATATGCCAGAAGATTAGACGTTCATTTTAAGTTTGATAAGACAGTATCATTTAGTTTATATAGTTATTTTTAGAAGCAACAGTTATTACAAGTTTGCTTGCATGTTTACGAATCATTCGTTGTGTAATTCAAATGTTGTGAATTGAGGTCATGTTACTTGAATATTCTGAATATTTCTCGTTAATTTAAGTAAGTATTATTGCATTATATCTATTAGTGTGTAGACAATTCTAGACTTCAGTTGGGCAATATGATATATATATATATATATAGGTGATCAAGTTAGTGCAAATAAATAAGCTAGTATAATTAAAATTGAGAAAAATTGAAGTTAGGCTGCATGCAAGTTTAGCCATAATGGGCAATTTCTAAAGTAATTGAACAAGCCTGTGTTGACTTTTGATGAAAAGAGATGATTATTTATGTCTGTGGATACAATTGGATTATTTTAAAACAAGTGGACTGTGTGTTGTTTGTTTATTGTTGAAATTTATTGCCAACAAGTCACAGATACCTACTGTAAAAAATCGTGGCCCCTGTTAAAATCTGACAAACAACTCGATTAGGGAACAGGAATTTAAGAAGATGAAAACTAATGATTCACATTTTATAAATTTTCTTAGGAACAACATCATAGTTTCCCACCTGGAATACAAATGAGGGTAAACCATTTAATTTTACAACATGACTCCCCATCGTTGCATAAGTATTTGCTATTACTTCTAAAAGATAAAACTGAGTGATAGTGTTTCTTTGGGGCTAGAAGTTTACATTTTATAAACCCCCCAAAATTTTCTAAGTTAGAGAAATTTGTTGTTATGATTGTAGGATGTCAAACGAGATACTTACAGTATTTGATCTATTCTCCTTCCTTTATATCCTACAGAAGTGTTGTTGCATTGACTCTCCCCCATAGAAGGTATCTTGTATACAATAGTCATAAATTAAACTTCTCAACAATGAAGAGTAAAATAACAAATATATTCTGTACTTTTCAACATCCTATAAGAGTGACAAATCCTAAGAAACTTTGTAGAGATTTAAGCCATGGGCTATGAACTGAAAAGAGGGCATTGGCAAGATCTTGTTGGCGGATTTCAGGTACACTAAAAATGATATGTATAGTAAATTAATGCAAATTATTCTCAACATTCATTTTGTTAAAAGATCGCCTGAAGAATGTGATGATTAGTTATGGTCTGATAAACCGAATCTTTTTATCATTGATGATCTTATGAATGAAAGCAGAGAAAATAAACTACTGTCTCAGATTTTGCACATGAAAGTCACCATTTGAATTTATCAGTGTTTTATATTGTACAAAATCTATTTCATCATGGTAGAGAAATGCGTAATACTAGTTTAAATTCTCAGTACATTATATTGTTCAAGAATGTTAGAGACAAATCTCAGTTGAAAGTTTTAGTGAGACAGATGTTTCCAGCACATGTAAAATATTTTGAATAAGCTTATCAAGATTCAATGGGACAACCACATGGTTACTTCCTCAGTGGTTTTAAACTGGAAATGCTTGAATAGTTGTGCTTTAGGACAGGACAGGACAGATAAAGATATAGTGTATGTAACAAAGTAAGTTAAAACGTATGCTTCAATAAATATATATTCGTACATTATCACGACTGTGACAGTGATAAAACTAGAGAGATTTTATCTGAAGGATGGACCATATGTAATTAAAGAACTAGCATTCAAGTGTTTATTCACTGGTATATATGTGTGTGTGTTTGTGTTTGAACCATCATTTTCGAGTGGATATTTCCAGATATAGATCGTCATCAGTGCAAATTGGTGATATAATACATTCATCCCATCCGGTAACATTTATTATCCCGAGCTGTAGAATATGGTTAGATTGCTGACAGAAAACATTATTCACACAAAGCGAAGAGAGAGAAAGTCGAAATATTGAGAAGTCTGATGAAAATTCCTTTCTGAATGCCTCAAGGTTAATCAATCTTTAAAATTGTAGTGTAAAAAATTAGGTAGATGTTATATCTAAATGGATGTATAAATAAACAGTTTTTATATGTTGTATGTACAATTTCTTTTGATTTAATTATCATGACACTTAGAGTTAAACAACATCAAGAGTTATTCCATATATTACCTAAAACAACACATAAACAGAAATAACTGTCTATGCTTAAAACGATTTTATCATGCATATCTGTGAATGTGCTATAAATGTTTTAAAGATTAATGTTCCCATGATGAACATACAGAAGCAGAAACTTATATGATACAAGTCATCATTGAAAGAGTTGTCTGTCAAGAAAGCATCAGTTAAACAGAAAAGAAACTTGCTAATACAGGAAGGAAGGTTTCTACCATTACTCATAACACCAATACTTTAAATATTTGGTGGTTTGGTAGGATGGGCTATCATTAAAGCTGTTGGAATTTTTAAGAAATGTGGAACACTCAGAATGAATCATTTTCGTT
Organism: Limulus polyphemus; assembly: GCF_000517525.1. Lineage (NCBI taxonomy): Eukaryota > Metazoa > Arthropoda > Merostomata > Xiphosura > Limulidae > Limulus > Limulus polyphemus. The sequence continues at coordinate 26,139 of NW_013668384.1, read as the reverse complement.
CCTGAAGAACTGGTACACTCGTTTTCTAAAACCAAAGTTTATTAAAGATTCATGCATAAAGTATTAAACTCTATAGATAATGATATGTATTCTGTAATACAAAATGATACATTACCCATAAACTGTACAGCAATGATGATAAACCAACTGCAACAACATCATCAGACCATTCATCTGCAAACCATGGAACCTGTTAGAATTAAAATGGAATCGCCGACTCGTGAAATATAGATATCGTCGACAGCATTCCTCAGAAATATAAAAAG
>NW_013668384.1:20220-25190 GCF_000517525.1 Limulus polyphemus | reverse complement strand
GAGACGTTGTTGAGAATAATAGCGTTTGTTATCGAGCGACTGTTGAAATTAAGTGTATCGCAAAGTTGTATTCAGAGAGAATAAACCAGTTTTATTTAAGAAAGGACTTGTGTCGCTAAAGTTTCGTAGGAACGAATTTACGGAAAATTAACTAACGAACGGAGACGTAACATTATTTATGTGATTACGAATCTTTTGGTATTTTGGGCATGCCTTTATAACTAGCGGCATGTGGACCCTGGCAGTTAGCGCATTTCATTTTACTTCTTCGCGTTGTTTGGGACAGTTTTCGACTTCATGAGGTCCGGCGCATTTACATGCCGTGCATTAACTGTGCAGTTAGGTTATGAACGACCGAATTTCTGGCAATTGAAACAATGCAGTACTAACCTAAGGGAAGGGGGTTGGCGGGTTCGGTTCTGTACGTTCGAAAGAACAGTGTACAGCCATTCGAAGGTAGAGACTCATATTCATCTTTAGCCTCAAGGCTGACTTTTACTAGTGGTGTTTTTGTTTGGTTTTGAATGATGCGATTAGTTCTACTCTCTTTGGTGTGAATCCTGTCGCAACCAGCTCATCTAAGATTTCTTTGTCATCAATGTAGAGTTGTATGTTTTTAATTATTAGTGTGTGGAGCTGGAGCGTGGTGCTGGGAGTGTGAATGGAGGTATTACCAGCAGAAACGTTTTGATGCCAGTGGGCCAGAATGTACGCATAATATTTGGGCTCATTGCATTTAATTACCAGACCTGCTTTAGGAAGATAGTTAGCGTGTTTTTTTGTGTGTGGAGTTTGGAGGATGGTTACCTTCATTTGTCACCTTCCTCTCGATTTCTTCTTTTTGACTGCAATGAAACCGTAATTATCTTCAGCGTGGGTGTCAGCGTTTATGTTGGATTCAAATGAGGATCTAGCTAAAGAGTAGCAAGAATCCGTCTTAAAGTCCGAGAGAATCGTGTTTGGGATAGATCCGACGGAAACAGCGTTGGTTTCAGCCCAGGCGAGAAGGGCTTGAATCTCGGCATGGTCAAGAGCAGCACTCGTTGACCGCGTAGTAACGCCCATAGTTGACGTCGTCGGTTGTGGCATTGCTTCGTTGATTGTGGCTCTAAGAAGGGCCGTGGTATCCAACTAGAAAAAACGAAAAAGATAAAAGAACAAAATTAGTTCGTTGCGACACAAACGGAAATTCGAGCCAATACCAAACGATAGATTTACACGAGGGCGCTCTATTACACTCGCGAAACGGGTGATACTAACGCACTTGCGCATGACAATAATTAAGACATCCAAATTATGAAGTTACGGTTGCGTACTATGTGTTAAACAACATACGTTACTGTTAGGTAATATTAATGCTATTTTTTTCGTGATCATGCTAAACTGCTGATTATTTCATTTAGTAAAAGTAACTTTATTTGTTTACCTGTTTTAATTCATAAATAATAATTAATATTACTTCCATTTTTCAGTTTCATTTGGTAAACGGTTACCATGCGAGTTATAATTACGATTTAGAAATGTTACTGTTAACCCTATTACTATTAGTATTACTAAGTATTTCTTTTACTTTTAGTATTACTATTACTTCTAATTTAAGCAAGTTGTCACCACAACAAGTCAAAATCTACCTACACGGAATATTTAAATTTGAAAAGAAATCAATATTTGTCTTAATTTGTGTGAAGAAAACCCACCGTGAATGTTCACGTAAGTTCAAATATTAAAGTAAAACTAAAAGTAAAAATATATTTTGTTGAAATCTTGTAGGCATTTAGGCAATTCATTGGGAATTATGATTTGAGTAAACCTGTAGAATAATATCTTGTCCTTTGATTTTGAATAAGAAAGAGGTTATTGGGTGTTTTCTTTAAAATAATTTGTCTGTTTAAATAAGAAATTTATTATTGGTTGTTTACTTTAGAATATATTCTTGTCTTAATGTCTTGTATGTGAATCCAAAATATTGAACAACATGTAATGAAACTGCCTTTCTAAGTTTCTTTAAAAATTTTTTCAAAATTTTTTGTTATAGAATCTAATATAAAATATGTTGATTTAAATAGTTTTAGCACTGTTTACATACATAACAAAATTTGATATGTTAGGTTTACTAATTATATATTCATGTTGTAAATTAGTGAAGTTTATATGTAATGATAACAGTAGTTGTTTTTTCTATTAACCCTTTCAAATGTTGTTTGATTTTAGAACATATCTGTTCAAGTGAAAATGGAACATCCTGGTGATCTGCTACAGGATGATGTTATATCAAAGTTCAGTTACAGTGATGATGAGGATCAGGATAGTTCACACTGTAATGTTATGAATGTGAAAACAGAAACTGAATATCAAAGAGATTTTGAATCTGATTTAGAAAGAACATCTGGTAAGTACAAACATCTTCTAAAACTTATGTTTGTTAATACTGGCTTAACACCATACAGACTTGGTGTGTCTGATCTTGTAACCCTAACTTAAATCCAAGTTTCCTTACTCTTATTATGTTTTCGTATTTTTGTGAAATTCAGTAAAGATTGCTAAATCTTTTATGTACAAAAAAATAAATTTTTCAATTAAATATCTTTATTGAACATTTCCCATGAATATATGTAGTCAGTGTGTTGACTACTCACAAGTGTAGGGATTTTTTTTGTTAAGATTAAAAATACTTTCTTCATCTTAAAATTGTCAAATTCCATTTCAGTAATCTCTAGTATGCTAAATAAACATTAAAGTTTTCAGTAAAATTATATTTTATCTGTTGTTTTCTTTACCAGGACTTTATAAGAAATCCATCAATTTGACCAACCTTTCACCTATATCTGACTAATAATCCTGCACTAGTTGTAAATCACTTGGTGAAGTGTTGCTTATGTTACTGTATTGAATACATAACCTGTGAACTGCTCACAAGCATACCTCATGAAGAATTGTTATTAATATTTTTCATCATATTACTTAATCTAATCTAGAAAGTTCGTAATTTTTATATTTTATACTTTTTTAATGATAAATATAGAATATACATGAAAACAAGAAATATATCACTATTAAACACATTACAGATTCTGCTCGATGGAGAATGTTGCCTGTTCAGGTATACTGATATCCAAAATCCACACTGTATGACCTAACAAGTGTGCCCGGCTCACTGTTGAGATGGAATGTACCACAAGACCACTAGTAGGTTCATCCTTGCAGTATATTGCTTCACAAAAATGTTCATGTGAGACCATACATTAATAGTCTACATGACTGAAGTACAAAAGGATAGTTGTCCACCCCTTACATTCCTTGGATTGTTGGAATCAGGAATCGCCTGCTTTTCACAATATAATTTCATAGTCACCCACTTCACTTTCTCTGTTGATGCATTCCTCTGGACTCTCCAATGCATTTTGTCCCCTCTTTTTCCAGTGGACTATGGGAGTCCTTACCACTAACCAATTCCTAGCTCCTGGGGTGGTGGACCATGGAGGACTCCTCCCAAGTGTGCACAATTCAACTCAGTGAAGAGTACAGAGGTGGTAGTCTGCCTATGTAGAAGGCGTGACTATCTTCCTGCTGTGGGTATGATGTTATATGCCACATGCTGCAGGTCTGAACTGGATTTTTCCATCTATTTTTCAATTAACCCTTCCAGTTGGGAACCCTCTCTTTCACTGCCATCTGTATATTGCTTGGAGCTGGACCAGCCAACATAATTCCTCACATGTGAGCAGGCTGAAATGCTCATCCTACTGTCGACTGCATGGTTTTCGACTGGAGTTAACCCTCCACTTTACATTTCCATCTTCCTGCCATTGTTCATATGTACATTCCTCGGGTTTATTACTGTGGGTTGTGATGGATTTTCACCCATGATGGATTAGGTACTCGGAACCGAGGCTCCTTTTTCCTTCTGGTTCTTAAGTCTGAGGTGAATGGTTGAGGACCTTCCATGGGCCAGTTTATTAAATCCTGGTGCCTCTGGTTTGGACTGGAGTTGACTTCCTGTCCACTGTGCACATATTCCACTTCCATGTTGATTTGGCTCCAAATGGGTGAAGAGTAGACCTGGTTCAGTTATGGTGGAGTCTCCCATGTTTCCTTTACATAGAGATGCCACACTCCATGGCTGCTCTTCAGATGTATTTGCAGGGTACTCATATATGTATATTTACACCTGTCCCTCCTGAGGGATTCTAGTTGTGACTGTGAGAAGAGGTAAGTGACCATAATGGAAGTTAATATTTTCCTGCATTGAAAATATATTTCCAAAAGATACCTCTTCTCACATTTCCCACCCATCCTCCCCACTTTCGGTGTCAATATTTTTATGGTGCCTGATCTCAATGTGAAGATTGGGTTGAAATGAATAGAGGGAGTTAGCTGCAGTAGGAGGGTTTGTGTCACTCCTATTGGTAGAGGATTGTCACATGCTATAACTCTTTTAACACTGGCTCGAGTTGTGCTTATTATAGTTTTCGTGCTATAACTTTTAAATTGGTAAGCGACTGTTAATGAAATTTGACAGTAAACATTACAAAGTTTTCATATGCAAAATATCTAATTTTTTTTTATTAATTCTTAAGGTTTGTTTTTCTAATGTCTTTTTTATTTTCACATCTTGCCTATCTATCATGCAAAGTAATTTTCATTCTAGCATTAAAAATACTTTTATGCATCAGAAAAGTTTGAAATTTCACAAGTGAAATCTTTATAATGTCTAGATAGTTATCAAACTATATATTTTATCTGTTATTTTCAGTAACGAATCTCTGTACAGGTTTGGTAAATTTGACTGATTTCGCAACTGTCACAAAAAAATTAGGAATGAACATAAATTATGCCTCTTTCATTCTAGAATGAACACAAAGTATAACACGAAAACAAATATGTTTAGACGAAATAGCTTAAATCTCATAACATTATACATTTATTTATATTTATTATTTTTATTATATTGACCTTTCACCCGTGCCTGG
>NW_013668384.1:8915-19274 GCF_000517525.1 Limulus polyphemus | reverse complement strand
ACCTTTGTACTCCGTTGCTAAAGCCTGTAAAATTTTGCACGTGAAGGACATGAAACAAATGTTTTTTTTTAGTTTTATATATACTTTTTAATAACTAAACAATTGTAAATTACTACATCAATACCATAGAATTACAGATTATAATTCGAATTTTAGAACTTTATATTACACAATTTGTTAATTTAAAGGTAAATATTAAAAAAACAACAACAGGTAAATATTAATTTTTGTGTATCACGTGGTATGTTGAATGCAGCACTGGTTCAAATTAGATGTTTGTGAAGTCAAAATAGAATTCTTGGTGATCATATTAGACAGAATTAATATGAAGTTTGTAGATCTGTGTTTGGTTTGTCTTTTGTTACTTCTAATTATTATGTGAAAGTTTGAATGTGATAAAATGACAACAAAACATTTAAATAATGTTAAGATTAAGTTTGTGTCAAAATGAATGGGGAGAACAGTACTTGTTTCTATAAAATGAAATATTATGAAACTTTCTAACTGACCAATGTTTGTTTGATTTTTGCTTTTTCATGTTCAAAGAATGTTCTGCTGTCATTTATTACCATAGATGTGACTTTCCTGAACACTACCAGCTTATAGAATGTATGACTTGAATAATCCCAAGTTTCCAATCCTTTAATTTAACATGTTGAAGTCAGTAATCAAACAGCTTCTAATCACAGGAATGATACATAAACTTGATAAATAATATATAGATAAACATTTTAGTTCAGTCTAAATATTGACTTTTATAAACTTTTATGTAACACATACAGAACATTTTAACAGGTGTTAATTAACATGTCTAACATTTAATTCAGGAAGTTACTGGCTGAAAGTAGTGTTTGTTGTTCTAACATTGTGCCATAATATTTCTACAAGCAAATTTAGACTTTATTTATTAAAACCCTTTCTTAAACATGGTATATTAATGATTTTTTATGTTTTCAGTGCTATTGTGATCTAGGTAGACATGTTTTTATAAAGTTGAAACTATGAAAACTACATCATAATTAGTTTTATCTTTAATATTTAGATATTGATATTTGTGTTGATTATATTAGAACATTGAAATATATTTAAATGTTCATCAAATAAAGTATTGTATTATATATTTATTATTATTAACTAATTTGTTACATCATTTTATCTATTTTAGATATAAAGACCAGTGTGAACATCTGTAATAGAAGTCAGGTTCCTGGTTATCAAGAAGATCACATTACAGAAGAAATAAAATTCCCAAATAACAATATCTGTGCAGAAACAAAGTTAAATGAAAGCATTGTAAAAGGCTCAAAAAGTTGTGGAAAAACATTTGGTAACCTAAAACAACAAACGTCTGGAAAGAAACCATACCTCTGTGCAGTTTGTGGAAAACAGTTTTCTACAAATAGTCACTTAAGAACACATCAAAGAATACACACTGGGGAGAAACCTTATAGTTGTAGAATATGTGGAAAACAGTTTAGTACAAGTAGTATCTTAAAAAGACATCAAAGAATACACACTGGGGAGAAATCTTATAGTTGTACACTGTGTGGAAAACAGTTTGGTACAAATAGTATCTTAAAAACACATCAAAGAATACACACTGGAGAGAAACCTTACAGTTGTACAGTGTGTTCTAAACAATTTATATCCAGTTGTAACTTAATACAACATCAAAGAATACACACTGGTGAAAAACCTTATGGTTGTACAGTGTGTGGGAAGCAATTTATAACAAATGGTAACTTAAAATGCCATCAAAGAATACATACTGGAGAGAAACCTTACAGTTGTGCACTTTGTGAAAGACAGTTTGGAACAAAGAGTGAATTAAAAACACATCAAAGAAGACACACTGGTGAGAAACCTTACAGTTGTACGGATTGTGAGAAACAGTTTGGGACAAAGGGTGAATTAAAAATACATCAAAGAAGACACACTGGTGAGAAGCCTTACAGATGTACAGTATGTGGAAAAAAGCTTGGAACAAACAGTGAATTAAAAATACACCAAAGAAGACACACTAGGGAGAAACCTTACAGTTGTCGAGTTAGTGAAAAAAATTAAAAAAGTATATATGATTATACAAAGGTGTGGAGTTTGTGGAAAACTATAGCTTAAGACCATATCAAAATATGTACACTTGGGAGAAACATTTGTGTAACCTCCAACCACATACCTCAGCAGTAATTCTGATGTTTTATTGTTACATACAAAACGATTTGTATGTAACTATAGCTTAAAACCATATCAAAATATGTACACTTGGGAGAAACATTTGTGTAACCTCCAACCACATACCTCAGCAGTAATTCTGATGTTTTATTGTTACATACAAAACGATTTGTATGTAACTATAGCTTAAAACCATATCAAAATATGTACACTTGGGAGAAACATTTGTGTAACCTCCAACCACATACCTCAGCAGTAATTCTGATGTTTTATTGTTACATACAAAACGATTTGTATGTAACTATAGCTTAAAACCATATCAAAATATGTACACTTGGGAGAAACATTTGTGTAACCTCCAACCACATACCTCAGCAGTAATTCTGATGTTTTGCAATAATTAATAATATGGATTTAATACCATTGGTTGGTGCAGAACATGTAACCTATTGTGTAGTTTTGTAACATAAGATATAACATTAAAGGATAACAAGGGACCATTTGGTCCATCTAAGTTTTCCTGTTCTCTAAGTTAAACCTACAAAAAAAGAGGAAAAAAATCTCAAAGCCAGTTATTTCAAACTTTTGTGAAGGTAACATATTCCAAACTCCAACTACTTTTAGAAAAATAAAGTTGTCTTAGCTGAAGATGACTGCTGAAAGTTATTTGTATACTTTAGTCTGAGCATTTTTATCATTAAATATGAAAAAAGACAATGTATCAACCTTATCAATTCTTCTAACAATCTTAAGCATATAAATCAGATCTATAATTCTTCCTTTTTCAATAGAATACAAGTTTAGAGTCAAAACCTTGACCTGTCCATTTGTGATTACAGTTATCATTCTAGTTGCTCCTACAATTCAATATCCTTTTTGAGAAATTACAAACATATCAAAGAATAAAAACCAGAACAAACCTTTACAGTTATAAGAGTTCGTGAAAAATAACTAGGATCAAACAATTAATTGAAAAAAATCTAAGAAAACATACTTGTAAGAAACCTTAAAATTGTTCAGTTTGTGGAAAACAAGTAGGAGCATACAATTAATTAAAAATACACACTGGTGAGAAACCTTAGAGTTGTTCAGTTTCTGGAAAACAACTCAGAATAATGCTGTTTACTGTGAGGCAGAGAATCTGGAAGAAACAGCAACCTGAATAACTATGAGAAGATCAACCTGGCAGGAAAACTACAGTTGTCTAATGAGTAGCAAGTATTTGGATTAAATTGGGACCTTAAAAAAAAGAGAGATGCACACTGTTCAGAAATCTAGTTTGTTTGGACTTTGAATGTAATTGTAAGTTAAAAGTAGATGATAAGGTATCACCTGGTTTCATATCTAGAATATATTTCTGGTAAGGGGTTGGTAAATAATTTTTGGGTAGATTTTGATATACACTATAAAGTTAGGTAAAGAGTTTTATGGAAGATTTTGGTATACACTACAAAGATAGGTAAAAAGTTTTGGGGTAGATTTTGGTATAGACTACAAAGTTAGGTAGAGAGTTTTTGGTATACACTATCAAGTTAGGTAAATAATTTTTGAGTAGATTTTGGTATACACTATAAAGTTAGGTAGATAGTTTTTCAGTAGTAAAGTTAACTTTACAAAGTTAGGTAAAGAGTTTTGGGGTAGATTTTGGTATACACTATAAAGTTAGGTAAAGAGTTTTGGTGAAATTTTGGTATAAACTATAAGGTTAGGTAAAAAGTTTTTTGGTATACGCTATAACGTTAGGTAAAGAGTTTTGGGGTAGATTTTCGTATACTATAACGTTAGGTAAAGAATTTTGGGGTAGATTTTGTTATACACTATAAAGTTAGGTAAAGTTTTTTGTTAGATTTTGGTATACACTTTAAAGTTAGGTAAAGAGTTTTTTGGTATACATTATAAAGTTAGGTAAAGAGTTTTTCGGTTGATTTTGGTATACATTATGAAGTTAGGTAAAGAGTTTTGGGGTAGATTTTGGTATACACTATAAAGTTAGGTAAAGAGGTTTTTCTGGAAGATTCTGGTATATGCTATAAAGTTAGGTAAATAATTTTTAGGTAGATTTTGGCATGCACTATAAAGTTAAGTAATGAGTTTTTGGGTAGATTTTGGTATACACTATAAAGTTAAGTAATGAGTTTTGGGGTAGATTTTGGTATACACTATAAAGTTAGGTAAATAATTTTTGGATAGATTTCGGTATACATTATAAAGTTAGGTAAATAGTTTCTGGGTACATTTTGTTATACACTGTTAAGTTAATTACAGAGTTTTTCAGTAGATTTTGGTATACACTATCAAGTTAAATAATGAGTTTTTCGGGAGATTTTGATGTATACTATAAAGTTAAGTAAAGAGTTTTTGGGTAGATTTTGGTATACACTAAAGTTAGATAAACAGTTTTTCGGGGGATTTTGATGTACACTATAAAGTTAAGTAAAGATTTTTTTGGTAGATTTTGATGTACACTATAAAGTTAAGTAAATAGTTTTTGTGTAGATTTTGGTGTACACTATAAAGTTAGTTATATAATTTTTGGGTAGATTTTGGTATACACTATAAAGTTAGGTGAAGAGTTTTTGGTAGATTTTGGTATACATTATAAAGTTATGTAAAGAGTTTTTCGATAGATTTTGGTATACACTATAAAGTTATGAACAGAGTTTTTTGGTAGATTTTGAAATACACTATAAAGTTAGGTAAAACGTTTTTGGGTAGAATTTAGTATACACTATAAAGTTAAGTAAAAAGTTTTTCGATAGATTTTGGTATACACTATAAAGTTAGGTAAAGAGTTTTACGGAAGATTTTGGTATACGCTATAAAGTTCGGTAAATAGTTTTTCGATAGATTTTGGTATACACTAAAAAGTTAGGTAGAGTTTTTCGGTAGATTTTTGTATTCACTATAAAGTTCGGTAAAGAGTTTTTCGATAGATTTTGGTATACACTATGAAGTTAGGTATAGAGTTTTGGGGTAGATTTTGGTATATACCATAAAGTTAGGTAAAGAGTTTTTCGGTAGATTTTTGTATTCACTATAAAGTTAGGTAAAGAGTTTTTTGGTATATTTTGGTATTCACTATAAAGTTAGGTTAAGAGTTTTTGGGTAGATATTTGTATAAACCATAAAGTTAGGTAAAGAGTTTTTCGGTTCATTTTGGTATACATTATGAAGTTAGGTAAAGAGTTTTGGGGTAGATTTTGGTAGACATTATAAAGTTAGGTAAATAATTTTTGGATAGATTTCGATATACATTATAAAGTTAGGTAAATAGTTTCTGGGTAGATTTTGGTATCCAGTATAAAGTTAAGTAAATAGTTTTTGAGTAGATTTTGGTATACATTATAAAGTTAGGTAAAGAGTTTTAGGGTAGATTTTGTTATACAATGTTAAGTTAATTACAGAATTTTTCAGTAGATTTTGGTATACACTATCAAGTTAAATAATGAGTTTTTCGGGAGATTTTGATGTACACTATAAAGTTAAGTAAAGAGTTTTTGGGTAGATTTTGGTATACACTATAAGGTTAAGTAATAAGTTTTGGGATAGATTTCGGTATACATTATAAAGTTAGGTAAATAGTTTCTGGGTAGATTTTGGTATCCAGTATAAAGTTAAGTAAATAGTTTTTGATTAGATTTTGGTATACATTATAAAGTTAGGTAAAGAGTTTTTGGGTAGATTTTGTTATACACTGTTAAGTCAGTTAAAGAGTTTTTCAGTAGATTTTGGTATACACTAAGAAGTTAAATAATGAGTTTTCCAGGAGATTTTGATGTACACTATAAAGTTAAGTAAATAGTTTTTGTGTAGATTTTGGTGTACACTATAAAGTTAGTTATATAATTTTTGGGTAGATTTTGGTAAACACTATAAAGTTAGGTGAAGAGTTTTTGGGTAGATTTTGGTATACACTATAAAGTTATGAACAGAGTTTTTTGGTAGATTTTGATATACAATATAAATTTAGGTAAAACGTTTTTGGGTAGAATTTAGTATACACTATAAAGTTAAGTAAAAAGTTTTACAGAAGATTTTGATATACGCTATAAAGTTCGGTAAATAGTTTTTCGATAGAATTTGGTATACACTAAAAAGTTAGGTAGAGTTTTTCGATAGATTTTTGTATTCACTATAAAGTTCGGTAAAGAGTTTTTCGATAGATTTTGGTATACACTATAAAGTTAGGTAAAGAGTTTTGGGGTAGATTTTGGTATATACTATAAAGTTAGGTAAAGAATTTTTCGGTAGATTTTTGTATTCACTATAAAGTTATGTAAAGAGTTTTGGGGTAGATTTTGGTATACACAACAAAGGTAGATAGTTTTTTGGTATATTTTGGTATATAAAGAGTTTTTGGGAAGATATTTGTATAAACCATAAAGTTAGGTAAATACAGTAGTTTCTGGGTAGATTTTGGTATCCAGTATAAAGTTAAGTAAATAATTTTTGGGTAGATTTTGGTATGCACTATAAGGTTAAGTAATAACTTTTTGGGTAGATTTTGGTATCCAGTATAAAGTTAAGTAAAGAGTTTTTCGATAGATTTTGGTATACACTATAAAGTTAGGTAAAGAGTTTTTCGGTTGATTTTAGTATATGCTATAAAATTAGGTAAAGAGTTTTTTGTTAGCTTTTGGTATACAATATAAAGTTAGGGAAAGAGTTTTTCGGTAGAGTTTTGTATTCACTATAAAGTTAGGTAAAGAGTTTTTCGGTAGATTTTTGTATTCACTAGAAACTTATTTAATGAGTTTTTGGGTAGATTCTGGTATACACCATAAAGTTAGGTAAAGAGTTTTTCTATAGAATTGGGAAAATCTACCCCAAAACTCTTTACCTAACTTCATAGTGTATAGGGATACACCATAAAGTTAAATAATGAGTTTTTCGGGAGATTTTGATGTACACTATAAAGTTAAGTAAAGTGTTTTTGAGTTGATTTTGGTATATACTATAAAGTTAGATAAAGAATTTTTAGTGAGATTTTGATATACACTATAAAGTTAGCTAAATAATTTTTGGATAGATTTTGGTATACACAAAAAGTTAGGTAAAGAGTTTTTTTGGTAGATTTTGGTATACAATATGAAGTCACGTAAAGAATTTTGAGGTAGATTTTGGTATACACTATAAATATAGGTGTAGAGTTTTCGGATATATTTTGGCATACACTATAAAGATAGGTAAAGAGGATTTCGGAAGATTTTGGTATCGAGTATAAAGTCATGTAAAGAGTTTTTCGGTAGATTTTGGTTTACTACAAAGTTACGTAAATAGTTTCTGGGTAGATTTTGGTATACCCTATAAAGTTAGGTAAATAGTTTCTGGGTAGATTTTAGTATCCAGTATAAAGTTAAGTAAATAGTTTTCGAGTAGATTTTTGTATACATTATTAAGTTAGGTAAAGAGTTTTTGAGTAGATTTTGGTGTACACTATAAAGTTAGGTAAAGAGTTTTTCAGTTGATTTTGGAATACATTGTAAAGCTAGTTATATAATTTTTGGGTAGATTTTGGTATATACTATAAAGTTAGGTAAATAGTTTCTGGGTAGATATTGGTATCCAATATAAAGTTAAGTAAATAATTTTTGGGTAGATTTTGGAATGCACTATAAAGTTAAGTAATGAGTTTTGGGGTAGATTTTGATATACACTATAAAGTTAGGTAAAGAATTTTTCATTTGATTTTCGTATACACTATAAACCTAATTATATAACTTTTGGTAGATTTTGGTATACACTATAAAGTTAGGTAAATAGTTTCTGGGTAGATTTTGGTATACACTCTAAAGTTAGGTAAATCGTTTCTGGGGAGATTCTGGTATACACTCTAAAGTTAGGTCAATCGTTTCTGGGGAGATTCTGGTATACACCATAAAGTTAGGTAAATAGTTTTTCTATATAATATGGTATACACTATGAAGTTAAGTAAAGAGTTTTTCAGTAGATTTTGGTATACACTATCAAGTTAAATAATGAGTTTTTCGGGAGATTTTGATGTACACTATAAAATTAAGTAAAGAGTTTATATGTAGATTTTGGTGTACACTATCAAGTTAGGTAAACAGTTTTTGATGAGATTTTGATGTACACGTTTAAGTTAAGTAAAGAGTTTTTGTGAAGATTTTGGTGTACACCACAAAGTTAGTTATATAATTTTTGGGTAGATTTTGGTATACACCACAAATTTAGGTAAATAGTTTTTGGGTAGATTTTGGTATACACTATAAAGTTAGGTAAATTATTTTTTGATAGATTTAAATATACACTATAAATTTAGATAAAGAGTTTTTCGGGAGATTTTGGTGTATACTATAAAGTTAAATAAAGAGTTTTTGTGTAGAATTTGGTGTACATTATAAAGTTAGTTATATAACTTTTCGGTAGATTTTGGTATACTCTATAAAATCAGGTAGAGAGTTTTTCGATAGATTTTGGTATACACTAAAAAGTTAGGTAAAGAGTGTTTCTGTAGATTTTTGTATTTACTATAACGTTACTTAAAGAGTTTTTGGGTAGATTTTTGTATACACCATAATGTTAGGTAAAGAGTCTTTAGGTAGGTTTTGGTACACACTACAAAGATAAGTAAATAATTTTTGGGTAGGTTTTGGTATGCACTCTACAGTTAAGTAATGAGTTTTTGGGTAGATTTTGGTATGCACTCTAAAGTTAAGTAAATAATTTTTGGGTAGCTTTTGGTATGCACTATAAGGATAAGTAATGAGTTTCTGAGTAGATTTTGTTATACACTATAAAGTTAGGTAAATGAGATCTGAGGTAGATTTTGGTATACACTATAAAATTAGGTAAAGAGTTTTTGGGTAGATATTGGTATACATTATAAAGTTAGGTAAAGAGTTTTTTGGGTGATTTTGGTATACAGTATAAAGATAGGTAAATAATTTTTGGATAGATTTCGATATCCACTATAAAGTTAGGTAAAGAGTTTTTTGGGTAATTTTGGTATACATTATAAAGTTAGGTAAAAAAGTTTTGGATACATTTCGATATCCACTATAAAGTTAAGTAAAGAGTTTTTGGGTAAATTTTGGTATACACTATAAAGTTATTTAAATAGTTTTTGGGTAGATGATTGTATACACCATCAGGTTAGGTAAAGAGTTTTTGGTATATTTTGGTATACAGTATAAAGTTAGGGATAGAGTTTTTGGGTAGAATTTGGTATTCACTTCATGTTATTTAAAGAGTTTTTTTGGTAGATTCTGGTATACACTATAGAGTTAGGGAAAGAGTTCTTGGGTAGATTCTGGTATACACCATAGAGTTAGGGAAAGAGTTCTTGTGTAGATTTTCATATACAGTATAAAGTTATGTAAATAATTCTTGGTAGATTTTGATATAGACTATAAAGTTAGGTAAAGAGTGTTTCAGCATATTTTGGTATACACTCTAAAGTTAGGTAAAAAGTTTTTGGGTAGAATTTAGTATACACTATAAACTTAGGTAAAGAGTTTTAGGGTAAAATTTAGTATACACTATGAAGTTAAATAAATAGTTTTTCGGTAGATTTTGGTATACACTATAAAGTTATGTAAATAGTTTTTCGGGAGATTTTGGTATACAATATAAAGTTATGTAAAGAGTTTTTCGATAGATTTTCATATACACTATAAAATTAGGTAAAATGTTTTTGGGTAGAATTTAGTATACACTATAAAGTTAAGTAAAGAGTTTTTCGGTAGGTTTTGGTATACACTATAAAGTTATGTAAAGAGTTTTTCGGTAGATTTTGATATACACTATAAAGATAGGTAAAATGTTTTTGGGTAGAATTTAGTATACACTATAAAGTTAGGTAAAAAGTTGTTTGGTAGATTTTGATATACACTATAAAGTTAGGTAAAGAGTTTTTCGGGAGATTTTGGTATGGACTATAAAGTTAACTAAAGAGCTTTTCGGTAGGTATTGATATACAATATGAAGTCAGGAAAAGAGGTTTTTGGAACATTTTGGTATACACTATGAAGTTAGGTAAAGAGTTTTGAGGTAGATTTTAGTATACACTATAAAGTTAGATATAGAATTTTTGGGTATAATTTGGTATACACTATAAAGTTAGGTAAAGAGTTTTGTGGTAGATTTTGGTATACACTATAAAGTTAAATAAATAGTTCTTTCGGTATATTTTGATATATAATATAAAGTTAGGTAAAGAGTTTT
>NW_013668384.1:6996-7915 GCF_000517525.1 Limulus polyphemus | reverse complement strand
GGTATACACCATTAAGTTAGGTAAAGAGTTTTTCGGTTCATTTTGGTATACGCTGTAAAGTTAGGTAAAGAGGTTTTGGGTAGATTCTGGTATACACTATAAGTTAGGTAAATAGTTTCTGGTTAGATTTTAGTATCCAGTATAAAGTTAAGTAAATAGATTTTGAGTAGATTTTGGTATACATTATAAAGTAAGGTAAAGAGTTTTTGGGTAGATTTTGTTATACACCGTAAAGTTAGGTAAAGAATTTTTCGGGAGATTTTGATGTACACTATAAAGTTAAGTAAAGAGTTTTTGAGTTGATTTTGGTATACACTATAAAGTTAGGTAAAGAATTTTTCGGGAGATTTTGATGTACACTATAAAGTTAGGTAAATAATATTTGGATAGATTTTTGTATACATTATAAAGTTAGGTAAAGGGTTTTCGGTTGATTTTGGTATGCATTATAAAATTAGGTAAATAATTTTTGGATAGATTTTGGTATGCACTATAAAATGAAGTAATGAGTTTTTTGGTAGATTTTGGTATACACTATAAAGTTAGGCAAAGGGTTTTTTAGTAAGTTTTGGTATACCCTATAAAGTTAGGTAAAGAGTTTTTCGGTAGAATTTGGCATACGCTATAAAGTTCGGTAAAGAGTTTTTCGATAGATTTTGGTATACACTAAAAAGTTAGGTAAAGAGGTTTTCGGTAGGTTTTTGTATTCACTATAAAGTTCGGTAAAGAGTTTTTTGATAGATTTTGGTATACACTATAAAGTTACGTAAAGAGTTTTTCATTTGGTTTTGGTATACTTTATAAAGCTAGTTATATAATTTTTGGTAGATTTTGGTATACACTATAAAGTTAGGAAAAGAGTTTTTGGGTAGATTTTGGTATACACTGTAAAGTTAGTGAATAGTTTTTGGGTAGATTT
>NW_013668384.1:5008-5999 GCF_000517525.1 Limulus polyphemus | reverse complement strand
CTGTCAAAGGCATGTACGAACTGATCCCTCAGCAACAGCTTGAGGACATCAGGTGATGAAGTTGGGTAGGTCTTGTGTGCCATACTTTCCAAATCCTGTGCCAGCTCTTGCAGGCTCTCCCCTTTAGTACGGACTCTCGTCCTAAACCTAGCTTTGTAGACTTCAGACTGATTTTGGGTTCCATACCTGAGATATAGAGCAGTTACCAGTGCTCTATAGTTGTGTCTGTCGTCTGCTGATAACTGTCCAAGTATTTCCAGTGGTTGTCCCTTCAAGCTCGTTGCCAGATACACTGCTTTCTGCTCCTCTGTCCATACATTCATCTCTGCCAGGAGCTCCAATTGTGCTCTATATGCTTCCCATGGTGCCTTCCCATCGAATTCCTGTGGCTTCCTTCGTACTAGATCACCCCTATTGCTGACATTCATCTCTGCGATGTGACTTCTAACAGGACTGAATATGTCTGCATTAGGGTTTAGCTGCGGGGTCTGGAAGGGGCTTCACGTTGTGTGGGGCTGATTAGGTTGATGGCTAATGTATCCTCCTTGTGTAAAATACAATAAATCATCTTTAATGCATTTAATTCGCTTTTAAGTTTACTAATGTTTTCCATTTGTGTACTCTGGCTTTCTCTCAAATGTTGGATACTTTCTTCTTGTTCATTTTATTTCTCCTCCAACCAATGCTCTAGTCTCTCTTCTTGTTTATTTTCTTTCTCCTCCAACCACTGCTGTAATCTCTCTTGTTTATTTTGCTGTTCGAGCTGCCATTGTTGCAGGTATTCTTGCCACTGCTGTAATATCTCTTCTTGTTTCTTTTCCTTTCCCTCCAGCAACTGCTGTAATCTCTCTTCTTGTTTTTTTTCTTTTTCCTCCAACAACTGCTGTAATCTCTCTTCTTGTTTCTTTTCTTTTTCCTCCAACAACTGCTGTAATCTCTCTTCTTGTTTCTTTTCTACGTTCTTCTTGTTTTTTGCTGTTCTTGTATTGCC
>NW_013668384.1:1757-4857 GCF_000517525.1 Limulus polyphemus | reverse complement strand
AATTAAAGAGTTTTTCAGTAGATTTTGGTATACATTATCAAGTTAAATAATGAGTTTTTCGGGAGATTTTGATGTACACTATAAAGTTAAGTAAAGAGTTTTTGGGTAGATTTTGGTATACACTATAAAGTTAGATTAACAGTTTTTCGAGGGATTTTGATGTACACTATAAAGTTAAGTAAAGAGTTTTTTGGTAGATTTTGATGTACACTATAAAGTTAAGTAAAGAGTTTTTGGGTAGATTTTGGTATACACTATAAAGTTAGATTAACAGTTTTTCGGGGGATTTTGATGTACACTATAAAGTTAAGTAAAGAGTTTTTGGGTAGATTTTGGTATACACTATAAGGTTAGATTAACAGTTTTTCGGGGGATTTTGATGTACACTATAAAGTTAGGTGAAGAGTTTTTCGGTACATTTTGGTATGCACTATAAAGTTATGGACAGAGTTTTTCGGTTGATTTTGAGATACACTATAAAGTTAGGTAAAAAGTTCTTGGGTAGAATTTAGTATACACTATAAAGTTAAGTAAAGAGTTTTTCGGTAGATTTTGGTACACAATATAAAGTTAGGTAAAGAGTTTTCGATAGGTTTTTGTATCCGCTATAAAGTTCGGTATAGAGTTTTTCGATTGATTTTGGTATACACTATAAAGTTAGGTAAAGAGTTTTTCGGTTGATTTTTGTATTCACTTTAAAGTTCAGTAAAATGTTTTTCGATAGATTTTGGTATACACTATAAAGTTAGGTAAAGAGTTTTGGGGTAGATTTTGGTATACACTATAAAGTTAGATAAAGAGTTTTTGGGTAGATTTTTGTATAAACCATAAAGTTAGGTAAAGAGTTTTTTGGTTCATTGTGGTATACATTATAAACCTAGTTATATAATGTTTGGGTAGATTTTGGTATACACTATAAAGTTAGATAAAGAGTTTTTGGGTAGATTTTGGTATACACTATAAAGTTAGGTAAAGAGTTTTGAGGTAGATTTTGGTATACAATATTAAGTTAGGTAAGGAGTTTTGTGGTAAATTTTGGTATACTCTATAAAGTTAGGTAAAAAGTTTTGGGGTAGATTTTGGTATACTGTTTAAAGTTAGGTAAAGAGGTTTTTGGAACATTTTGGTTTACACTATAAAGTTAGGTACAGAGGTTTTTCGAACATTTTGGTATACACTATGAAGTTAGGTAAATAATTCTGGGTAGATTTTGGTATACACTATTAAGTTATGTAAAGACTTTTTTCGAACATTTTGATATAGACTATAAAGTTAGGTAAAGAGTTTTGGGGTAGGTTCTTCCATACCCCATAAAGTTAGGTAAAGAGGTTTTTGGAACATTTTGGTATACACTATAAAGTTAGGTACAGAGGTTTTTCGAACATTTTGGTATACACTATAAAGTTATGTAGAGAGTTTTGGGGTAGATTTTGGTATACACTATAAAGTTAGGTGAAAAGTTTTTCGGTAGATTCTGGTACACACCATAAAGTTGGATAAAGAGTTTTTGGGTAGATTTTGGTATGGACTGTAAAGTTAACTAAAGAGCTTTTCGGTAGATATTGATATACAATACGATATCAGGTAAAGAGGTTTTTGGAACATTTTGGTATACACTATCAAGCTATGTAAAGAGATTTTTCGAAGATTTTGATATAGACTATAAAGTTAGGTAAAGAGTTTTGGGGTAGATTGTAGTATACACTATGAAGTTAGGTATAGAGTTTTTTGGTAGAATTTGGTATACACTATAAAGTTAGGTAAATGATTCCGGGTAGATTTCGATATAGACTATAAAGTTAGGTAAAGAATTTTGGGGTATATTTTGGTATACACTATAAAGTTAATTAAATAGTTCTTCGGAATATTTTGATATACAATATAAAGTTAGGTAAAGAGTTTTGAGGTAAATTTTGGTATACTCTATAAAGTTAGGTAAAACGTTTTGGGGTAGATTTTGGTATACTGTTTAAAGTTAGGTAAAGAGGTTTTTGGAACATTTTGGTTTACACTATCAAGCTATGTAAAGAGATTTTTCGAACATTTTGATATAGACCATAAAGTTAGGTAAAGAGTTTTGGGGTAGATTCTAGTATACACTATAAAGTTAGGTATAGAGTTTTTTGGTAAATTTTGGTATACAGAATAAATTTAGGTAAAGAGGTTTTTTTCGAACATTTTGGTATACACTATAAAGTTAGGTAAAGAGTTTGTGGGTAGGTTTTGGTATACAGTATAAAGTTAGGTATAGAGTTTTTTGGTAGAATTTGGTCTACACTATAAAGTTAGGTAAATAATTCTGGGTAGATTTTGATATAAACTCTAAAGTTAGGTAAAGAGTTTTTCAGTATATATATATTGGTATACACTATAAAGTTAGGTAAACAGTTTTTGGGTAGAATTTAGTATACACTATAAACTTAGGTAAAGAGTTCTTTGGTAGATTTTGGTATACAATATAAACTTAGGTAAAGAGTGTTTGGGCAGATTTTGGTATTCCCTATAAAATTAGGAAGAGTTTTTGTATCAACTATAAAGTTAGGTAAAGAGTTTTTGGGTAGATTTTCGTATACAGTATAAAGTTAGGTAAAGAGTGTTTGGGTAGATTTTGGTATTCCCCCTTAAAATTAGGTAAAGAGTTTTACGGTAGATTTTGGTATACACTATAAAGTTAGGTAAAGAGTTTTTGGGTAGATTTTAGTATACAGTATAAAGTTAGGTAAAGAGTGTTTGGGTAGATTTTGGTATTCCCCCTTAAAATTAGGTAAAGAGTTTTACGGTAGATTTTGGTATACACTATAAAATTAGGTAAAGAGTTTTTCAGTAAATTTTAGTATACACTATAAGGTTAGGTAAATAATTCTGGGTAGATTTTTATATAGATTATAAAGTTAGGTAAAGAGTTTTTTAGTATCTTTTGGTATACACTATAAAGTTAGGTAAAGAGTTTTTTAGTATACACTATAAAGTTAGGTAAAGATTTTGGGGGTAGATTTTGGTATACACTATAAATTAACTAAATATTTTTTCGGTAGATATTGATATACAATATAAGGTTAACTAAATAGTTTTTCAGTAGATATATATATATATATATATA
>NW_013668384.1:0-1043 GCF_000517525.1 Limulus polyphemus | reverse complement strand
CACTATAAAGTTAGGTAAAGAGTTTTTTAGTATATTTTAGTATACACTATAAAGTTAGGTAAAGATTTTGGGGGTAGATTTTGGTATACACTATAAATTAACTAAATATTTTTTCGGTAGATATTGATATACAATATAAGGTTAACTAAATAGTTTTTCAGTAGATATATATATATATATATAATATAAAGTTAGGTAAAAAGTTTTGGGGTAGATTTTGGTATACACTATAAAGTTAGGTAAAGAGTTTTTATATAGATTTTTGTGTTCAATATAAAACTAGGTAGAAAGGTTTTCGGTATATTTTGGTATACACTACAAAGTTAAGTAAAAATTTTTGGTAGATTTTGTTATAAAGTTATGCAAAGAGTTTTAGGGTATATTTTGGTATACACTATCAAGTTAGGTAAAGAGTCTTTCGGTAGATTTTTGTATTTACTATAAATTTATATAAATAGTTTTTGGGTAGATTTTGGTATACACTATAAAGTTAGGTAAAGGAAGGTCTAAGGTAAACTTCAAGCACTGACAAATCTATGTCAAGATAAAGAAGGACTATGGTGAACTTCAAGCATTGAAAAATCTATGTCATTATAAAAAAAGACTATGGTGAACTTCATGCACTGACAGAACTATGTCGTCATAAAGAAGGACTATGATGAACTTCAAGCACTGACAGATCTATATTATTCTAAAGAAGGACTATGGTGAACTTCAAGCACTGACAGATCTATATTATTGTAAAGAAGGACTATGGTGAACTTCAAGCACTGACAGATCTATATCATCGTAAAGAAGGACTACGATGAACTTCAAGCACTGACAGATCTATGTCAACGTAAAGAAGGACTACGGTGAACTTCAACCACTGACAAATCTATGTCATCATACAGAAGGACTGCGATGAATTTCTAGAACTCACAAATCTATGTCAGCATAAAGAGTGACTATGGTGAACTTCAAGCACTGACAGATCTATATTATTGTAAAGAAGAAGTATGGTGAACTTCAAGCACTGACAGATCTATATTATTGTAAAGAAG
>NW_013668383.1:157161-159065 GCF_000517525.1 Limulus polyphemus | reverse complement strand
TGTATGGTTCTATCAAGTAATTTATAGTGATACCAAACAATGTATGGTTCTATCAAGTAATTTATAGTGATACCAAACAATGTATGGTTCTATCAAATGCTTCCTCGTAATCTCAGACAATTATTTGTTATGTCAAATAATTAGTGACAGACATTTCTTGATTAGATCGGATATTTCTTATAGTTATAATTTCGTGGTTACATAAGAACATTAATGGTGATATCACTATAATTATTTGTTATATCAATGAAATGTTGGTTATCTCAGACAATTTATTTTAAAAATCATGTAAACAGCAGATGGTGTTTTTTCTCGATATTCCTCTTAATTTGCTTATTTCGGATTCGAAGTTAGAGGAATATAAAAACAACATTTCAGATCTATCTTTCGTCCTCCACAAGTTACTGTAAATTAAGAGGAATGTGAAGATAAATCATGTACATCTTAACTGATATTTATCACAAAACATAAGCTTACTGGTTCTTAATGCTTCCCTAACTTTCGGCGTTATTTGTTGCTTTATCAGATCCCGTTATATCAAAAAACAAACGAAACATTTTAAACCAAACATTACCCAAACCATTCTTCGAGAACAATAGTTATAGACACAAATGTACCTCTTTATTGTATATCAAGCTCTGCCACAGAAGATCAAAATTCCAACCATAGTAAGTATTGTTACATAAACCTTCGTTCCAGGTGAAATGTTCAGAATGTTGCATAAACATGTCATTGCGTCTTTCAAGATCTAAAGGGTTGAAATGAAAGACCTCTACAAAAGGTAGCACAAAGGCCTTGTGATGCAATTACTTCAAAACAATCTACATAATGACACAGCGTTCAGTTGAAGAACAGTAAACATGTTCCTACTGTGTGTCACCATGATATCTGAGCTGCTTGATGTTCCTACTGTGTGTCATCAGGATACCTGAGCTACTTCATGTTCCTACTGTGTCACCATGATATCTGAGCTGCTTTATGTTCCTACTGTGTGTCATCAGGATTCCATGAGCTACTTCATGTTCCTACTGTGTCACTATGATATCTGAGCTGCTTTATGTTCCTACTGTGTGTCATCAGGATACCTGAGCTGCTTCATGTTCCTACTGTGTATCACCAGGATACCTGAGCTGCTTCATGTTCCTACTGTGTGTCACCAGGATAACTGAGCTGCTTCCAGACAATAAGACAAACGGTTCTCAGATGAGCATCATCCTTCACATCAGATGATAAAGAAGTGTGTCAGTGGCTATGTGATGTCCCTCGATAAGACAGCGGTAAGTCTACGGATTTACTATGCTAAAATACGACGTTCGACTTCCCGCGGGAGACACAGCACATGGCTCAAACTGGCTTTACTTTTAAACAAACAAAGCTATGTACTACAAGCTCGTGTATCTATATACACCGTGCGGGGAAACTAAAAACAACAACTATTGACAATGAAGCCAGCACATTGGCATTTACCAAAATTTGGCAGCGCTTTGAATACAACTATTGATTGTTTTCTGCCATTTTATAATACTATTAGAAATTTTACCTTATCGGTATCTACGCCTATAAGTGTTGTTGTGGTGGGACAATTTGGGTGATTTTTTTTATTACAAGTGTTCCATTTGTTATTGTCTATATCTTTGTAATTACCATTTATGGTGTATGGTGCACATTAATAAAAGTTCCGAGGGTATTGAATGACCTCGAAATTATTGTCACAGAGCAGGGCAACAACCTTCAATCCGTACCATTAACAAACATTTTCTTATAACTCTTCATGTCTGATTAACTGATTGTCAATGGGCTTCTAGCTCGGGTGGTTAGGGCGCTCTGCGGGTCACGAGTTCGAATCCCCGTCCCTCCAAACATGCTCGCCTTTTCAGCCGTGGGGGCGTTATAATGTGACGGTC
>NW_013668383.1:123283-156429 GCF_000517525.1 Limulus polyphemus | reverse complement strand
AAGCCCCCCACTACCGATGTACAACAAATAAGGTTTTATGAAACTCTTCTATTCTCTACTTATTGAATCCCCCCACTGTCGATGTACAACAAATAAGGTTTTATGAAACTCTTCTATTCTCTACTTATTGAATCCCCCCACTGTCGATGTACAACAAATAAGGTTTTATGAAACTCTTCTATTCTCTACTTATTGAATCCCCCCACTGCCGATGTACAATAAAAAAGGTTTTATGAAACTCTTCTATTCTCTACTTATTGAATCCCCACCCACTGCTGATGTACAACAACTAAGGTTTTACGAAACTCTTCTATTCTCTACTTATTGAATCCCCCCACTGCCGATGTACAACAAATAAGGTTTTATGAAACTCTTCTATTCTCTTCTTATTGAAAATAGGCACCGAGATAGTAAAAATTATGTTATTATAATCATTATAATTTTTATTTTGAGGTAGTAACATACCTGTTACGTATTATTAAATCATGTTTCCCAGCTTAAGCATTTTCACACATAAGACTTAACAGAAGTAAAGAGTTCTTGGTCTAATTACCCTAGACAGTTAAAGTAGCTCTGACTTCATTGTTTCCTTAACACGTCGTTTTTTTTTCACGCATGTTTCAGTTATGAAAAGCATCTACTTCAATCAGTTCTGGTGTAACTCTAGTTTCTACCTTTAAATCACAACTTAAATCTTTTTCCATGTTTTTTTTTTCTCTTATTCTGTTAATTTCATTTCTGTTATTCTATTTATTGGTAATAGCGACACCTTTAGTTGACAAATGGTATTTTACCTATGTGAAGTTTTTATTACATTTTAGTTTCCTAAGACTTACCAGACACCAACATAAGAGCTAAAATATACAAAAATAGAGACGAATATTTAGTCAGGTTCAGGGATTTCTTGATGAAATTACCAGTACTTTATGAACAATGTAGCAAACACTAAACTATTCAACTATTCGTCAAGACATTAATGTCGTGTTTTGGAACACTTTTATTAACCACCCCCAAACATTTAGCAGTTGACAATGTCTCGGTCTCTGTCAATTCCCACATTTGGCAATGGAAAATATCTCGATTTCTGTCAACTCCAACATTTATCAGTGTTCAATGTCTCTCTTAACTCCCACATTTAGCAATGTCTCTCTCAACTCCCACATTTAGCAATGGACAATATCTCGGTTTCTCTCAACTCCCACATTTAGCAATGGACAATATCTCGGTCTCTGTCAACTCCCACATTTAGCAGTGGACAATGTCTCTGTCAACTCCCACATTTAGCAGTGGACAATGTCTCTGTCTCTGTATACTCCTACATTTAGCAATGGAGAATGTCTTAGTCTCTGTCAACTCCCACATTTAGCAGTGGACAATTCTGGTCTCTGTCAACTCCCACATTTAGCAGTGGACAATGTCTCGGTCTCTGTCAACTCCCACATTTAGCAGTGGACAATGTCTGGTCTCTGTATACTCCCATATTTAGCAGTGAACAATGTCTCGGTCTCTGTATACTCCCGTATTTAGTAGTGGGCACTGTCTCGGTCTGTTTTGAGTTCCATATTCCAGGCAAACGCAGTCCATAAAACTTCAAATTCAAAAACGTTTTTGAAGTTAAGGCATGTTTTCTGTGGTCTTAGTAATGTATGTTCTCCGGCAGGATGGTGTGTCAATGCTGTGATTCTACTTCGGAAACTAGTTTTTAGTTATACTCATAATCGACAAGTCAGATGCAACCTACTATTTTATAAATAACACAATTAATTAAAACGCCTGATTAACACTCTTAATACATGTTACTGTGCCTATAACTATGCGCACGGAACATAAGATTGAAAAATATCTCCATAATTAACCAGAAAAAAGATTAAAGTAGCGCCTAAAGCCGACCCGATTTGAGTTAGAACCCCACATAAAAACAACGCATTTTGTCCACCTTGTACTCGCAAATTTCCCGCAATGCAGGCTTTAACATAGGACATAGTAGCGACAAATAGGATCCAAATAAGAACCTGTAGAAGAAAAGTAATAAAAATATGATTCAATGTGATAATAAAATGTATAACAGAGGATTTTTAAAATATATAATTCGTAAAGACATTAATTTAAAAAAAAAGGTCATTAAAAATAAAATTATAGAAAATAAGATTATAGCAAAATCTCTGCAGCTGTGTTACTGAAACATAATTTTTTCGAGGTGAATTTTATCAATATATATATATATATATATATTATACTCATTATCGCTCTCCAGTGGCTGACTGGTACGTTTGAGGCTTATAACGCTAAAAACCTGGTTTCGATATTCGTGGTGGGCACAGCACAGGTAGCCCGTTGTGTAGCTTTGTGCTTTTAAATATAACAAAGAAACGCTGAATACCACGATTAGGTCACTGACCGACAAAAAACGACCTTTTCGTAACTTGAGCATGTTACAATTATCAAAGAGCGAAAAAAAACGTATTATTTTGGTGTGTGCACAAATCTCATTGCTTATATTCCGAAATGTATAATTCCAAATGAGAAAAGAACGCAACACACAAAAAAAGAGAGACAACTGCTTTGGTCTCTGTAGTTCAGGAAGTGCAGTAATTCCATGTATATTTTTCACTTGAAATAACATTTCAGTTTTGTCTTCGATAATTTCTACATGCCCAAATCATGAAATGGTAAGTTTTCTCAGTCAATGATCGAATCATGAGATTGAGTGTAACGTGTATATTTGTATTAATGTTAGTTTATTTGTTTTTAATTTTTGCGAAAAGTAACAAAAGGACTTTTTATTTGTTTGTTCAATTTCGCCCAAACTACTCGAGGAGTAATTGTATTTCAACTGATAGACTAGAGGGAACTTAGCTAATCAACAGCACACACCGCCAACTCTTGGGCTACTCTTGGCTGACAAAAAAATTGGATTTCACCGTCACTCCTATAGAAGACAGATATTATAACCTTCGTGTATTATAACAGTTAGATAATATAAACTTCTCATAGAAAACAGATGTTATGACCCATATATATATATATATATATATAAAAGTTAGCTAGTGTAAACTTCACATAGAAGATAGATGTTATAACCTACATATATATATATATATAAAAGTTAGATAGTGTAAACTTCACATAAAAGACAGGTTTTATACGTATCTGTATAACAGTTAGATAGTGTAAACTTCACATAGAAGACAGGTGTTATAACCTACATATATGTATAAAAGCAAGATATTGTAAACTTCACATAAAAGACAGGTCTTATACGTATCTGTATAACAGTTAGATAGTGTAAACTTCACATAGAAGACAGGTGTTATAAGTATCTGTATAACAGTTAGATAGTGTAAACTTCACCTAGAAGACAGATGTTATAAGTATCTGTATAACAGTTAGATAGTGTCAACTTCACATAGAAGACAGGTGTTATAATTATCTGTATAACAGTTAGATAGTGTAAACTTCACATAGAAGACAGGTGTTATAAGTATCTGTATAACAGTTAGATAGTGTAAACTTCACATAGAAGACAGGTGTTATAACCTACATATATGTATAAAAGCAAGATATTGTAAACTTCACATAAAAGACAGGTATTATACGTATCTGTATAGCATTTAGATATTGTATTCACAGCTTCGGAGTGCGGAAGTCATTTTTGCGTCAATAGGACGTCACCAAAAAAGCCTCGAATTTACAATCCTGGTACGCCAATCACTAAGCCACTACAAATAATTACTGTTAAAATGTACTGGTAAACTTCAATACGTACACAGCTAATTAAAATATGGTGCAAAAGATTATTAAAAATCATAATTTAAAATATTAACTACAGAGTGAAGGGTTATAAAAGTACAGATAATTATGGTTCAGATGTAGTCTTAAAGATGACCAGAAAGATACATAACTAGTACTAAAATTCAATAGTTTGTTTCGTTTGCTGTTAAGCACAAAGCTACATCACGGGCTGTCTTAGTTCTGCCCACTGCGGGTAATCGGGCTTCGGATTATACCGTTCTAAGTCCGTAAACTTGTCGCTGATACTTCGAGAACAATAAAATATTAACTATTATCATTGAAATGCAGTGATGGAAAGTGTGGAAATATAGATAATGTTAGCGCGAAATTCAATAAAAAAAAGAAGCTTTAAGCGAAAATTCGCAATTTTAACACAAAGCTACACCATTGGCTATCTGATTTATGTCCACCACGGGGATCGAGGTCTAAATTTAAGCGTTCCAAGCCCTCAATCTAACTGCTAAGCCACTAGGGTAACAAGAAGTAAAGAATATTAAAATACACAGTGGTCGAATTAAATATTTTAAAATGTAGTTTTAACACTAGTTATGTGTGGTTTAATATTATTACGACTAAGTTTTAACCCAAGTTTTCTATGTTTTACATTCTTCGCCACTTAGTTTTAACACTAGTTATGTGTGGTTTAATATTATTACGACTAAGTTTTAACCCAAGTTTTCTATAAGTGGTGAAGAATGTAAAACAACAACAGACAATAGAGTTTGTATTAGCATTTTCACTACTTCATGGACTTTTAGTTATCGATGCTTGCTTTAAAGCCGAAGAAACGGTTGTTTACTGTATTGTTGAATATAAAAATTAATAAAAATTGGTAGATGTACTTACGATCAAAATACGACCGATAGCCTCATCCACCAATGGTGGTATAGGACTCAAGATGGCTGTCGTCATTATGTATCCCGAACAAGCTGTTCCAAAGATAGTTAAGATTACAATACTTGCCATGTCCTTTACGGATTTAAACATGGCGATAAAACAGGCGGTAGGGTTTGCTATGCTGGACAAGGTTACAGACAAATGAAAGGCTACGTTTCCATAAGGTAAACATGAGTAAGACTGAAAAACAGAAAAAAACAAAGTTATAATTATGTTGTTTTTTTAATTTTGCTCTGGTGTATGTTACTGAAAGACTACGTTACAGATACGTATAAGATGACATTTAAATACCATAGCCAATTCTGTAACAAATACACATAAAACATATAGATACAGTATATAACAATTTGATGCTACATCAGTTTGTAGATAACAGTAGCATACAGTAATTACTGTGTAGAAACTCAAACCACAACCTTTTTAGTATATAACAAATAGATTATACTGAAATTCATAGATAACAATATGCTACGCTAGTCATTACGTAAAAAAAAAGGCGTGAGCATCAGCCTTTTTGTATATTCTATTACGTGTGTGTACATATATATATATTAATTAGATGCTGTAAAACAATTTCAATATAAGTAAGATGCTATTATATTCAAGATTTTTGTTTGTTAACTTTACGTGAGAACTATCAAAAACTGTAAATAAAGTTTTTGAAACGGCTACTAGTGGGATAGTAGATTCATTTGGATACAACGTTTCGTTTCTAACAGCCAAATATGACTGTGCACATCATTCAAAAGTACGAATAAATCCAAATTGCACGTAAATACAATCAAATAATATTATTTAAAGTGACGCTGTCTCCATCTGGTTTATTTTTATGTAAATAATTCAATATAAATATAAAATGTTCCTGATTTTTATGTATGTTAGGTTTTAATTTTTCTAATTCTAAATACTTCCAAATTTTTTTATTTATTTGGATATTTGTCTATACGCAATATTCTTTATATCTTTGAAATTTATCTTATGTTGTTTTTCAATCACATCTTCATTTAGATTTGATTCTTTTCGTTTGTCATGAAGATAGCTCAATGTAACTTTGCTCTAAAATAAACAAACAAATAATATTTCATGTTCCTTGCACCTAGTCGTTATCCCTCCTGTTTTTTCTACAAAAATATTGGGATGACAGATAACTAACTGTTAAACACCATAGTGAATTTACCAAGAGAATACTGTAGTTATTAGATTACTAACTGTTAAACACCGTGGTAAATATAACTAGAGGGTACTGTAGTTATTAGATAACTATCTGTTAAACACCATAGTGAATATAACTAGAGGATACTGTAGTTATTACATGGCTAACTGATAAACATCATATTGAATATAAGAAGACAATACTGTAGTTATTACAACACTAGAAAGAGCATACTATAAATTCCACTTAGTTATAATTTATATACCAATGTATTACAAGTGGATGCTATAATTCTTACACGATTTATGGTTATAATCATGCATATGATAGG
Organism: Limulus polyphemus; assembly: GCF_000517525.1. Classification (NCBI taxonomy): domain Eukaryota; kingdom Metazoa; phylum Arthropoda; class Merostomata; order Xiphosura; family Limulidae; genus Limulus; species Limulus polyphemus. The sequence continues at coordinate 150,256 of NW_013668383.1, read as the reverse complement.
TGGATAAAATAGTTATGATGTAGCTAACATTTTGATATCATAACGAATACAAGAAGTGGATAATGTCATGTTTATATTACTGATAGTTACATACGAAAATGAATACAACAAATGGATAAAGTAAATATTACATGACGACATTTATATACCCTAATGAATATAACAAATGGATAAAGTAAATATTACATGACGACATTTATATACCCTAATGAATACAACAAATGGATAAAGTAAATATTACATGACGACATTTATATACCCTAATGAATATAACAAGTGATTACTGTAATTATTAACAACTATTTTCATAACGAATACAATAATTAAAGTACGTAGTTGTATTCACTATGGTATATAACTGTTATTCAAGTAAAAATTACCTGACTAATGAATACAGCTAGTGAATACTGTGATTATTAAACCACTAACAGTTATATACCATCAAGAATAGGACAAGTGGATACTGTAATTTATAAGTGATTAACAGTTATGTATCATCATGAATACATCAAGTAGATACTTTAATTATTTCTCAACAGTAAGTTATGTTACCATTGACAACAAGGGGTAACGTTGGTGATCATCAGATAAAGAGTTATAAGAAACTTTAATTTTTACGTTGATAAAAAATATATTTTATAATCATTCAAGTTAGGTAGCTACTAGGTAGTGCAACCTTTCTATTCATAACAGTTTGACACTGTAACATTCGTAAAGATAACAGTTAGACACTGTAACATTCGTAAAGATAACAATTAGATAGTGTAAACTTCACATTGATGACATATATTATAACCTTCATAAATGTATAACAGCTAGATAGTGTAAACTTCACATTGATGACACATATTATAACCTTCATAAACAGATAACAGCTAGATAGTGTAGACTTATCATTGACGACATATATTATAACCTTCATAAACGTATAACAGCTACATAGTATAAACTTCACATTGATGACATATATTATAACGTTCATAAACGGATAACAGCTAGATAGTGTAAACTTCGCATATAAGAGAGTTGTTATAAACTTCATACATTTATAACAGCTACATAGTGTAAACTTCACATTGATGACATATATTATAACCTTCATAAACGTATAACAGCTAGATGGTGTAAACTTCACATTGACGACATATATTATAACCTTCATAAACGTATAACAGCTACATAGTGTAAACTTCCCATTGATGACATATATTATAACGTTCATAAACGCATAACAGCTAGATAGTGTAAACTTCACATATAAGAGAGATGTTATAACCTTCATACATTTATAACAGCTACATAGTGTAAACGTCACATATAAGAGAGATGTTATAACCTTCATACATTTATAACAGCTACATAGTGTAAACGTCACATATAAGAGAGATGTTATAACCTTCATACATTTATAACAGCTAGATAGTGTAAACTTCACATATAAGAGAGATGTTATAACCTTCATACATTTATAACAGCTAGGTAGTGTAAACTTCACATATAAGAGAGATGTTATAACCTTCATACATTTATAACAGCTACATAGTGTAAACGTCACATATAAGAGAGATGTTATAACCTTCATACATTTATAACAGCTACATAGTGTAAACGTCACATATAAGAGAGATGTTATAACCTTCATACATTTATAACAGCTAGATAGTGTAAACTTTACATTGATGACAGATATTATAATCTTCATAAACACTTAGATAGTTAATTAATTACAAGGTTCCTACGTTCTTTCTTGTAACGATTAGTTTTCAGTGTTTCTTCTGCTGGGTATCCTCGCTTTTTGCAGTAACTTAGACCATAAACCACAATATTCGACAACCTTAGGACATTTAGGCTAGTCCTAATTAAGTCTGCGTAATATACTAAAATGTAGTTATCTATAATACAAATATGATAATAAATAACAAAAAATAATACAAATGGATATGTACTAAACATTTTTACCAACACTGGATAGAGTAACCTTCTTAGAGTTTATAGTTAGAACAGTTTATCTACCAGAGGACTACATTTAGTTCTAATATATGTATGATATAATATCACAATATGACTGATTAAAACTTAAATCACATCATTATTTACTGGCTTAGTATCCTGTGAAAGTTTTGTGTTTGAACACTATGTTACCTTTATAATATAACATTCAGTTTATGTGTTTTCGAACCTCATTTTTGGTTTATGGTAAAACTTCCAGTTTATATGTTTTGAACATTATTTTAACTTTAGAATATAACACCTAATTTATGTGGTTTTGAACATTATCTTAGCTTTAGAATGTTACACCCAGTTTATGTGGTTTTGAGCATCACTTTAGCTTTAGAGTGTAACATAAACGTTTATGTGGTTTTGAACATCATCTTAGCTTTAGAGCGTAACTTCCAGTTTATGTGGTTTTGAACATCACCTTAGCTTTAGAGTGTAACATAACATTATCTTAGCTTTAGAATGTAACGTCCAGTTTATGTGGTTTGAACATCACTTTAGCTTTAGAGTGTAACATAAAAGTTTATGTGGTTTTGAACATTATCTTAGCTTTAGAATGTAACGTCCAGTTTATGTGGTTTTGAATATAAATGATAATAATAAACTATTTTAATACGAAATATTCTTTCCAAACTAAACCCTATTACAAATACCCAGTTTTCAGTCATTTGATGAACACCACTGCTTACTTTACCTGTATAGCTGGTAAAATGCCATTAGTGAGAGCAGATATAAATCCTTGGATGCAGAGAAAAACTGCAAAAACCAACTTCTGATCGCTCTTCTTCTTTAATAAATACTCATTTGTTTCCTTTTCGTCGTGTGTTTCAGTGTATATATGTGTTTTTTGGTTCTTCTCAGTTATGGCTGAGAAATCTTCTGGGTTTATACCAAGAGAAAGGACTTGGTCAGGCTCTAATATCAAACAGGTGTTGTTTGCACTTTCCTTACCGTTCCTCGAGTTTCTTTGAACCTCAGGTATTGGAACCTAGCACGTAAAAATGATCAAATTTTATATCTTCATGTTTGTATAATGCTCAACAACGTTAGCTACTTTCACTATTAAGAGTTTATAAGTAAATAATGTTTAAAAGTTAATCAGGTTATCTAATTATTTTCATAACGATTTGCAGATCTCAAGAATTCCCGCCAAAATACCGTCTTACCAATAACTGAGAACCACGGCTTTCCACAGACAAAGTAACTTAGCTCAAACGTCTGTTGGTCTTGATCGGGATCCATATCATTTTTAAAGATCTGGGAAGGTCAGGTGATATGTAGATTATGATCATGTTTATGATCAACATTATAATATATACATATATTTACGAAGTAAATTAATAGCTGAAAAATATCATATGAAATCTGTTTTTTTTTTTAATCTTATATTATCTTTTACTTAAACTTTTGTTTATGGCACTGTAAGATTTATTTTCTTGTTCCAAATCGTAATATACAAGCGTAAAACAACTAATCGATGTGGAGTTATTTGGTCTTCATGCCACTTTTGTCGACTTTTCAGGCTGTTCTAGTGAGATGTTATTGCACAGAACTGTCTTTTAAGTCTTGCCTTGAAGAAAACTGGGTTGTTGTGTTGCAGCTTAGGCTTAGATCGATGTTTACCTACTAAGCGGAATGTTTAGACGATAGATGTGCGAGTCGTGGGTTCGAATCCCCATCCCACCAAACACGTTTGCCTTGGGAGCGTTATAATATGATGGTCAATTCCACTGTTCGTTGTTAAAAGAGTAGCCCAAGAGTTGGCGGTGGGTGGTGATGACTAGCTACCTTCCCTCTTTCACTGCTAAATTAGGGTAGCTTTGCACGAAATTCATAACAAACAAACAAAGCTAGTAGGCAAACATTAACAGACCAAAAGTTGCGTATAGGCCTGCCCTCTATTGTCTATAAAGCAAGACGTTTCAGTAAATATTACACATTATTTAAGGGGTTTCTTATAAGCCTGTCCTCTATCGTCTAACAAAAATTGCGTATAAGCCTGCCCTGTAATTTTTCAAAACGTTTAGACGTTTCGATAAATATTACAGATTATTTAAGTGGTTTCTTATAAGCCTGTCCTGTAATTTTTAAAACGTTTAGACGTTTCGATAAATATTACAGATTATTTAAGTGGTTTCTTATAAGCCTGTCCTGTAATTTTTAAAACGTTTAGACGTTTCGATAAATATTACACATCATTTAAGGGGTTTCTTATAAGCCTGTCCTCTAATTTTTAAAAGTTTAGACGTTTCGATAAATATTACACATCATTTAAGGGGTTTCTTATAAGCCAGTTCTTACGAGTCGATCGCCCTAACCACCTGGCCATGTCAGTCTTGCCTAGTAGCATTAACCTTTAAACTCTAAATAATAGTCTCATATATAGATTTTGAATCTGTGGAATTTTTTACCTCCTAATCTTAACTTGGACTTTTAAACATAACAGAAGCAGTTTTTGTAATCTGTATCGTAAGTACTTATAATATTTCTCCTATTAATATTTTAATTACGCATACACTGTATACGAACCAGTTTTTCTTTCAAAGTTTTAAGGTGTTCAGATCCTTTTTTATTCATGTATTTATTTTTTGTACGTACTTACTTGCTCAGCTTTTATTGACGGAAGCTTGTTTAGAAGTAAGAACGACAACCAACTCATCGTCATCATGATACATAGGAACGTAAAAAATATTTCTACTGAAAATCTTGGTGGAGGGTAATACGGCTTGATTTCATAAATGGTTGTGTTTTGTTCAGCCCCGAAACTAGCAACGGTAGCATTACGACATTGTGGGTTTCCCCCGACTCCTTGGATGAGAGCTACAACACTTGGAAGCAAGCCACTCATGCCTTCTCCGATAAGATAAGACGCTAAGTACTTTTGATGGAGATGAGCCATGAATGGTAGATACAGAACTGACGACGTACAGTCCACCAAGGCCAAACAAAAAGCTAGAGTCAGCAAGGCTGTGCTGTGATCTTCTCCTCCAATCAATGTTGTTTTGGACCAGAACAGTGCTAGTAGTAAACACGAGGTAGTCCCAATAAATAGAGTAATGTGAATTGTAGGCTTTTCCAGAGTCTGTAAACAATTATAAAGTATATAAAAAACTGACGTATATATTATGCATCTCACATATATATATATATATATATGTGGGGGGGTGTTAATATTTTTCATTGGTTTATATACATGCTTTAAATATCAACACCCACACACACATGCTTCATTGGTTTATATACATGCTTTGCACACACCCGATTCCACAATTGAATTTATCTGGTCTGCGACTGGTTATCGATGATACGTTAAAGTTTATGCATTTAAACAGTTTACTCACAAACAGATTTTAAATAACTGTTATTGGTCATCCAATCTTTTTATCTCTACAGTTCGGATCTCCATACAAAGGTTAAATGTTTGTAGTTATTTTTTATCATTCTTCATAACGAGTTGAAAAATTAGAAACATATTCAGGATTTTCATATACCACTTTCAGCGTTAGGAATAAACAATATCTTGTGTATAACTTTTTGAGGTTTTCAATGCTTATGTTTATTAAAATCGTACAAAACTGAAACCAAGTGGTTTTACTCTTGTATCCAGTGTTTTCATGACTTGCTGAAGACAACTAAATATATCTATCTTGGTTTTAGCTTTCCCTAACAAAACTGGAATATACAATATTACGTTATGTTCTTATAAATAAGGTTATTAAAAGAACAATGTTAACCAAACACCACAGGATTACCACAATCTAAATGGTATCACAGTATACGATACTTGTTGATAAGTAAACGTGTTTATAATCTAAATGATATAGTTTTAGAATACATTTTAACAAGTAAAAGTGTAATACAACTTAAAAGCCTCGAATCTGAGGAAAGAAAGATTTAAAGTAAAGTAACAAGAATTTTACTTATAATAATAATAATAATAACCACGAATAAAGTACATTAAATACAAGAATACACTGGTGAGCTGGAATGAAGTGCAAAGAAGAAAGAAGGAAAATGGAATGTGAGAAAAAATAGATATTTGATAGAAATAGCAAAGTGTGGACATGTGGGGAGAGGCTCAAAGAATAACAAATGAAGATGATTGGTGTTGTTTAGGCTGTGGTGATATTGAGAATAGGTGTAAATACAAATAAACGGAAAGAGTTAGTCAGAAAATAATTACTTTTAAAACGAAAAACCTGCGTAGCAAGCTATACGTAATGGGTCCCAGATTGGCCACTTGTGTTATGACCACAATATATGAGCCTAGAGTCCATTGTTCAGGGAGCTTAGAAACCAGTAAAGGAAGTTCTACCCAAAGTCCATTAATCTCGATCCAAGAGCTTATTCCAAAAACAATTACAAGTATGTCAACCAGAAGACGACGAGTTGAGAAACACTTGGTCAATGTCATTTCAAACATTCTTTTTTTTTCTCGGCAATAGTTGAAAACAAACACTGTAAAAACACAAAGAATATAAAATTAAATTTGTGAGAAACACTTGGTCAATGTCATTTCAAACACTCTTTTTTTTCCTCGGCAATAGTTGAAAACAAACACTGTAGAAAAACACGAAGAATATAAAATTAAATTTGTGAGAAACACTTGGTCAATGTCATTTCAAACATTCTTTTTTTTTCTCGGCAATAGTTGAAAACAAACACTGTAAAAAAACACGAATAATATAAAATTAAATTTGTGAGAAACACTTGGTGAATGTCATTTAAAACATTCTTTTTTTTTCTCGGCAATAGTTAAAAACAAACACTGTAAAAAAACACGAAGAATATAAAACTAAATTTATGACTTATCAATTTCCACATAAGCCCAGACAGCCTTAATAATATGCATATCAGGGATTTGCGCAGGCCAAGTCATGACTGCAAATGTTCCTTCAGCCTCTTTTTCCTTCCAGAAATCGTTAGAATCGCTGTCTGCGGGAAGATTAATTTCCGCTCAACATATCTTGTCCCTGATAGATGCTATGAAGGATAAGACTCAGCTTTTACTTATTAACAGAGCAGTCAGGATGTTATATATTGTGTGTAGATCTACAATACCTTTGGCTGGGATGTAATTCAAGCTTGTATTGGTCCCCCAGTGTGCTTGTTTGTACATGTACTGTTATATTGCCATCAAACTGTTGTTCATTGTTAACAAACAATTTTAATTGGGATTCATCTGTAAAGAGTGCCTTCTCCAGTTTTGCTCATTCCATTGGTTGATGTCTGGTGCCAGTTTGTGCCTTTTGGTTTGGTTTTCCTTCCCGTGTAATATTTTTGAGAAGTACTGTTTTGGAAGTAGCAATAACTGTAATGGATTTTGTTGTACCACATAAAGAAACTACTCCAAGATGTTTAACACCACTTTTCAAAAGCTTAAAAGAATAAATTTAGCTTAATTTGTTGCACGGAGTAACCTTATTCAGCCAATACTTTCATTTAAATCTGTTGTCATGTGACATTTCTTTCTTAGAAACCATAACTTCATTCATCACACTACTGTTAGAAATAGCAGGTTCGTTTGTTGTGCATTTCACTCAAAGCTACACGAGGGCTATCTGCACTAACCGTCCCTAATTTATCAGTGTAAGACTAGAGGGAAGGAAGCTAGTCATCACCACTCACCGTCAACTCTTGGGCTACTTTTTACCACTGAATAGTGGGATTAACCGTAACATTATAACGCCCCCAGCTGAAAGGGAGAGCATGTTTGGTGGGACGGGGATTCGAAAGCGCGGGCCTCAGATTGTGAGTTGAGCGCCCTAACCACCTGGCCATGTCGGGCCAGGAACAGTAGGGCTGCTTGTATTTTTATATACATAACGCAGGTCTGGCAATGTCAGGAATTAGCGGTTTTTTGGCAGGCCAATTTAATTTAATTGCTAACCAGGTGAAAGACAAACGGAGGAAAGGAAACAAAAATAGAGATTTTAGATGTTGATGCTATAAACTGAAGGGTGGTGATTTGTTCATTATTGTGTACCAAGTACTTTAATTGTTGCTTAAAACGGTATGTAAGGTGAAAAAATTTTAACTTTGGTTTAACTTTTTTTAATATTTTAGTTTTTTGACCGAATAAAAGTTTTAACTTGCTTGTATATAAAACTAGTATGATTGCATGAGGCATTTAACTAACGTGTAAGCCAAAAAACGACATCACATAGTGTTTATAAAAGTACGGCATTTAACTAACGTGTAAGACCAAAAAACGACATCACATAGTGCTTAATAAAAGTACGGCATTTAACTAAAGTAAGACCAAAAACGACATCACATAGTGTTTATAAAAGTACGGCATTTAACTAACGTGTAAGCCAAAAAACGACATCACATAGTGTTTGTAAAAGTACAGCATTTAACTAACGTAAGCCAAAAACGACATCACATAGTGTTTATAAAAGTACGGCATTTAACGAACGTGTAAGCCAAAAAACGACATCACATAGTGTTTATAAAAGTACGGCATTTAACTAAAGTAAGCCAAAAACGACATCACATAGTGTTTATAAAAGTACGGCATTTAACTAAAGTAAGCCAAAAACGACATCACATAGTGTTTATAAAAGTACGGCGTTTAACTAAAGTAAGCCAAAAACGACATTACATAGTGTTTGTAAAAGTACGGCATTTAACTAACGTAAGCCAAAAACGACATCACATAGTGTTTATAAAAGTACTACTTTTTTAAGAAAAAGGCATAGCTAATACAGAAATGGTTGAACCCTTAAACTATTTCTTATTCTGTGGGACTGATGGCTATGCTGCTCGACTCACAATCTGCAGGTCGTGGGATCGAAACCCTGCGCCAAACACGCTCATTTTTTCAGTGATAGGAGTGTTATAACGTGATAGTTAATACCAATATTTGTCGCTGAAAATAGTAGCCCAAGAGCCGCTGGTGGTTGATATTGACCAGCTGTCTTTCAGCTACCTAAATAAGCTCTGGTACTGAGCGAAAGGCATCATTGGCAACGGTATGCGTCACAATGTGCGTACAGTCCAGATTTTCCTCGTTGGAAACCCGTAGTAGAGGGTTAGCAAAGAAAGACTTGTAAAGAAATATTATGAGCCTTATTGTTACGCGTTCGGAGTTCCCGTAAATTAAAAAAAGTCTTCGTACGTATTGTGTAGATTGAACGTAAGTTTCTCTGACTCTGTATACTATACAAGAGAAACCCCAATTATAGCAGTGCTTGTCTACATTTTACGGACCCTTGGCTGCGTACACTGACAGCCTCGAGGCTACCATCAAACACGGGATCCTGGTTATTTTTCTCTTCGCCCACGAAAGTAGACACTAGAGCAGCAAGAGGCTCCATGTTGTACACCTATTTACCGTCAAAAGAACGTTTTTTATCAGTGATCACACAACTACTTCAAAAGTGGGTAACTTTCTGTCGTCCCTACTAGACACCGTTTGCACTTCAATATAACTCTACCTTAAAGGAGAACTGTGCGAAACATGTTATGACTTTTTCTTATATATGTTACTACAATGAACTTGAGTAATTTTCGTAAATTCTCTAACAGTTTCGTTGACGTTTAAGATATAAAAACTAATGCTCTGTTATTATTATGTTATACGGTAGTAACAATACCAAATTATAATAAACATGTTCTTTGACCAGTGATCTCTGAAAATAAACCTAATCACATTGTTGAACGTCTTACCATTGGTGAATGTCTTACATGGTTTTTATATGAATCTATATGAACATTATTTATAAATTGATTTCATGTAAAGGATAGATATGTCTTTTCTTGTAGACCATATATTTTGTCGTGAGATCACAGAACTTAGAAGTATATCACCAGATTGCAAAAACGTCCACTTTGAAATTCATGGAACTTATTGTTCCAACGATAGTGCGATGTGACATCACTGTGTTTAATACATTCTCTGATATGTTTTCAATATCCATGTGAGAATAATCTAACTTGTACAGTTACGCTCAGTCTTCTGTGTTGTTATATATCGGACAAAATATATTAGTTTTTGTTTTCATTATGCTCAAATACTGCATGATAATAGAACAGGTTGATTTTCAAGTTGAGGTCATTGAATGCCGTATGACTAACGAACAAAGGTCAGTAGGAAAGTCTAACGGAGTAGAAAGTATAGAAGAATCGCATGCTAACTGTAATGTACTAGATTTGTACGAAAGTTTATTTAATCTCGTCAATCCAGTATTTTATAATTCATACATGTTCCAGTTTGTATTAGTCCTAAATATCAAAGGATATCAAGCTGTCAGCGGAATTTTCCCATTGAATAACTTTGAATTGAAAAACACAAACTAAATTCTGAGAAGGACGATACTGATATTTTTTTACGTGTTTGGAGTTGCATCCTGAAGAAGGTAGACTATGTATAGATATTGGTAACTTATATCTGTAAGCAACAGTAGTTTTAAACTACAAATGTATAAGTTAGAGATCGAAAACCCTCAAAACTTGAGAATGTCATGTATGTACGTTTAGCTTTCTGTGTCGTTATGTTTCTTCCACCTTACATAACGATTCTTCCACCTTTTTATTTTACTGACTGTTGAGTTCAGTGACATACAACGTATTTTGGATGTAAATTACATCCTGTAATGTTCAACAGTAAATTCGTCTATTTATATAATGTGAAAGAATCGTCTTTTCTTGTAAACCATACCTTTTATCGTAAGAAGCAACAAAATTGAAATATTTTGTCATGAGCTTTTGTTCTTAAAAGTTTCAAAAGTCAAATTTGTGCACATTATTTGTGACAAACCATAGATAAAGTCGTCTTTTTCTAGCTTGAAGTTTTGTTCTTAAAAGTTTCAAAAGTAAAATGTATGCACATTATTTGTGACAAACCCTAGATAAAGTCGTTTTTTTATAACTCGAAGTTTTGTTCTTAAAAGTTTCAAAAGTAAAATTTCTGCACATTATTTGTGACAAATCCTAGATAAAGTCGTCTTTTTCTAGCTAGAAGTTTTGTTCTTAAAAGTTTCTAAAGTAAAATTTGTGCACATTATTTGTGACAAACCAAAAACTTCAAGATATATTATTACAACCTTTCCGAAAACACCTTAGTTCATAAAATACTGACTAATATAATAATTTCTGTGGTATATACTTGTTCTAGCACGTTCCCCAAAGAGGTTCAAACTAATATGATCAAAGTTTCATTATTTCATAAACTCTACAAAACATATCAAGCACTTTAAATCCGTAACTAAATTTACTGTCCCCCATCTTCTATTGCTTAAAACTGACGTGTGTCACCGTAGCCTAATATATTATCATCAATATATGTAAGTAAAATCATAGGCTTATGAAGTATTATCACACACATACTGAAACATTTAATAACAAAACTTCAAGCTAGAAAAAGACGACTTTATCTACTAACTAGATGTTTCAGTTAAAGGTGTGATTTTACTCACTCATATTAATGATAGTATTTTAGTCTATAATGAAATACGAGTTGTTGTTTTTTTATAAGAAATATAAATGCAAACTTGTATTAGTTGTTAGAAACTAATATGTGTAATTTATCACAAAAGACTAAGCTAGAGGTGCACAGGTCAGTATTTGATAAACTAAGCTGTTTTCATAAGTAGCATATTAGGGTATCTCGAAGTTTTGTTAATAAATGTTTCAGTATGTGTGATAATTAAGCCTACTTACATATGCTATTGGGCTGTGATGAAACGTGAGTTTCATATAAAAAAATTACAGAACACTGATTTTTAAATCATGATTAATATACATTTGATTATCTTTCTGTAAAGTGTAAGTGAAAAATAATGCATTGTTTCAAAATTTATGTGAGGAAAATATCTGTTTTGAGACAGTCGATAATCTAGTTTTTCTAAGCCTACAAATTGAAATGTTACATGTTTAGTTTGCATTGAATCTTTTATTCCTTAATTTATGTAGTGACATGACTTTAGTACAATGTCTCGTGATAAATTCAGTGTTTTTGTCCATATAAGGTTACACAAATGAAAAATATAAACGCTAACTAAAATAATGATATGGACATACTGTAGAAAAACTTGTATGAAAGCTAATCCAGTATTTTATAAATAAGATTTTTATAGGATAATAGTGTTGTCTTGAAGTTTTAGTAATAAATGTTTCAGTATGCTTATGAAGTCTGTGATTTTTACATTTGTCTTGTAATGATAAACAGTAAATGTGTTGGATTTATGAATTATGAAAGAATAGTCACTTAGTTCATAACTGAAGATCCTTTTAAGAGTATATGTGTGTGTTTTGTTATAGTAAAGCTGCTGTGTCCACTGGTGGGGGGATCAAACCCCTGATTGTCGTGTTGCAAATCTGAAGACTTGCCACTGTCCCATCAGATTATGATTGTGAATTCTTTTTGCTTTTATAAACTATGTTTATTTGTGAAAACTGCATTTGCTGCTTTGGTGAACTAAGTTTAATTGTTATAATGTACATAAAGTGAAATTTTGAAAGATAAAGAAATAGAATTTGTAGATTATCTGTCAATTTTATTTAAAAAATTTATTATTTGTTTTAACCTTAGACGAACACAAGGGTTAAAGCTTTTTCAACTTGCCATCAGCTTGGATGCATCAACAACAGGTTGAAAGAGTCCACACTGTTTGCACGTGTGTTAATGATACTGGTCATAAAGTATTCAGAAATTGTTCAATGACAAATGTATGGCAGAAGAAAATGGTAAGACTTAGTTATCAAACCTATAATGCATCAAGTTTCAGACAGCAAGAAACAAGCTCTTGACAAAGATTTGTCAAGATAAGAATAGTAGGGTTTAATATTTACATAGATCCTTTAACCTTAAGCAGAACAAATAAACTAATAATGCTAAACATGAGATTTAAATAAGCATCCTTTTCAGGGTGAGTAAATGTTATACATTATATTGATTACTGAAATGAATTAGCAATAAGTGTTTTGGATATAAGATATAAGAAAATGCAAAACATATGTCCTTCAAGTTAAAAATAGAAGCAAAAACTATAGAACTAATGAATTAGTGAAGGGTTTTATATATAAAGTGATAAATAATTGTAAAGTATGTAAGGTAAATTATTGACTATAATATTTGCCTCATTTAAATGTTGCATAATATGTATGATAAAAATGATATATGTAATAGTGTTATAAAAGTTGTCTCATTGTGTTAAAATCCTACAAAACTATAGAAAAATTGTCTTTAGTTACACCATTTGCCTAAAGTAACACTATCCTTCGTAAGACCACCACCTATAAAACCATAGTAACACTATCTGCTTTTGTAAAACACACACAATACATCTAGTAACAGCATCTGCTAATAGTAACACCATCCACTTATAGAACCTTAGTATTACTTTTGAGACATGTTGAAATCTTATACAGTACTATGGAAGTATAATAACATCATCCGCCTTTGTAAAACACAGGTAATATAAGTAACTATAGAAATGAAAACTATAACCATATTTTGAGACGAGATGCAGTCTGTATGCAGTCCTATGGAAGTATAGTAACACTGTCTGTGTATAGAATCTTAGTAACACCATCCACCTTTTAAAACACACCAAGTAAGACCACTCGCCTATAGAACTTTAGTAATACCATCCGCCTATATAATCTTGGTGACAGCATCCGCCTATAGTAACAGGCCTTTTGGTATCAAACTATGATGTCAACCCTAAGACAGTAGCACCTTCTGTTGCCACTTTGTGAAATTATGACGTATTCATCTTTAGTGTGGGGCATTATGACATCGTCTAAACCCACGCCATCACCTGAGGCAGCCAGTCAGTACTTGTGTCCAGAGTACAGAGGTAATTACTCATACATTTATTTATGAGTTTGTAAATTATGTACCATTTTGAGGAGCATTACTCATTGCTTTCCAGTTGTGGAATTAGCATTCAAATACTGCTACATGGTTTTTCTAAAAAACAGTTTTAAAATTAACTAAAAAGAGTTTAGAAAACCAACAATTTTCATCGTTTTTAGGAAGGAAATGTAACTGCCTTTTCTGACGTAGATCATTCATACACTCAGATCATAAATACGTGTTTATATGAAGGATTTAGAATTTCCAAGACGAGTATATCCTTTACACTTAATGAAATTCAAAAACAAAGTAATATGGATAATCTTGAGGTACCAGCACTATCCAGAAAGAGACCTGCAACAATTCATATTCCAGCTATGGTAAGCAAAATGAAAGGTGAGAATCCATATAAACAAAGGTCAATGGCGAAAACTGTCCACGTTCCCCAGACAATGCATGCTATAAAATTAAAATTAGTCTCAAAACTAAGATCCATTATTGCTGAAACATTTATTTATTTTGCATTTGCCAGTTGTCTTTTAAAAAGTAAAATAAAATAAAGTGTAAATCAAAATACATTGATTATGATGTCATTCAATTTCAGCTCATGGCCAACCATACTGCGTAAAATGTAGTTTCAGCACATTCTCTTAAAGCTGATTTTGAAAGTTAAGATAACACAATATTTCTTCTAAAGTTCACATTTCTAATTCATTCCCTTCATGTGATCATCATCTCCTCTTGGAAGCAGGCAGTCCTTGCCTGGAAGGAACTACATCTATAATTATATTTTGTTAAAAATATGTCGACATGATGTCATAAAAATTGAAATAGCCACAAATTCGGAAACTTTTATTAAATTGCTATTCCATTAAAAGTAATTATTTTATAGTTCCATATGTGTTCCTCTACAAAATTTAATCAGAAGTGTCTCAGTCATACTCACAACCATTGATGATGAAGCCAAGCCATCCTGATAGACAGATGGACATCTCTGCTGTACATATATATTTATATACATATTAGAAAAGAGAGATAAAAAAATGATTTGTTAACAGTAATATAGTTATTATATACACGAATAGATTATTATTTCTCAATACATTCTAAGAATACCTGCATTTTCTTTTAGATATTTCAATCTATATATTATTGCCTTATTAAGAATATATAAATAACACATTACTCAGTAAGAGTAATGATAGTATAATTTCCCATAAACCCCAAATCCTTGTCATGATTAGATAGTATGATAGCATCATAAATTATATCTTCTAATACTTTTATATTATATGTACTTTTCAAAATGCCTCCCCCCAGAGGCACAGCGGTATGTCTGCGGACTTACAACGCTAGAAACCGGGTTTCGATACCCGTGGTGGGCAGAGCACAGATAGTCCATTGTGTAGCTTTGTGCATAGCTACAAACAAACAAAGTTTTCAAAATTTATCACTTTTCTTAGGGTCCTTATTTGAACTGGACTATTATTAATCATTCATAGCCATGACCCATAGAGTTTATCACCTTCATAGTTGTTTCCATTAAAGGTTGCTTTGGTGTCCTTGTTGATCTACAAAGCTTTGTGTGACTATCAACTCGACAGTCCCATAGAAATTTATAGCTATGACAATCTGAGTTTGCTTACTTGTGATTATTGAGCTATTAGACACAACTTTCGAGTCAATTTTGCCAATTTTGTGTTCAGGTTTCACCCAAGATCGTGCTTACGACTTCTGTGAACTGCATTTGTCTTACAAGATTTTGCATAATGTTTCGAGTTGTTATCTAATGGAGATCTGTGCTAGTAGCTAAAACGTCATCCAAACACTTCTAAGGCATATACAGTGTACAGAAATTTCTAATCAAATGCACATATTTATGTTTTACTATCTTCTGTAGATCTTACTAAAACCTCTCTGTTTTTAAGAACACATATGTCTCTGAATACTACAATAAGGATGGTATACCAATGACTCTATCAGTCTCTTAGCAATGCTGAGGTAGAAACATTGATTACAGACACTTCATTATTTAGTTATGTTAGATGAAGCAGGATAACTCACTAGTGTCCTAAAAAGTCGAAGTCCAAAAAACTATGGACTATTTCCTGAAGTGTTTCAAGCAAATAATTGCTTAAAATGATTGTATTCAGGGATTGGGAGTACAATGCCTGGCATTGGATTTGGAATCTCTGCTACTCAGTGCTACAGAGTATTTGACGGGTAGCTGCTTAGTAATTGGGATACATTTATAACCAAGCTGGATATACATTTTGACCTATTGAACGATACAGTGGACTACGGAGTCAAATCAAAGATTCAAAAGTGTGGAGCTCACATTGATGAAAGAAAATGGCCCAAACTTTGGTATTTTAGAAATAGAACTGTTGCAGAAATATATGAGCTATAGTTCTTTGTACAACCATCGAATACCAATCAGATGAGTCCAGAAACAGTGGATTACAATGAACATATAAAACAAGTGGCTGTGGTGCTTTCAAATGTAATGATTTTTCATAGCATAATACAGAGCTATTCTAGTATTTTATTATTTTATTCTGTGTTCTTTTGTGAGGAAATTAATACAAGAAATGCTCTTTTATTTTCAGAAATCAAACTTCACGTGTTTGAATAGTTATCGTTCTGAGTTCTGGTTTCAGGCAAGTGATTTGATGTTTAGGTTATCAGTAAATTGTTCATAGAATTTGTTAACCTGTTTGTAGGTCCTGATGCATGACTGGATAAATAGAACAACAATGACTTGACACTGTTTTAGTACAAGTGATTGACGTTTAATAAAACAAACGATGTGCAAGTTATTTTAGAGACCAGGGACATTACCAGCACTGACCTAGAACTGGATGATACAACCTTCAAAGAGTGCTTACTTATTTTCAGTAATTATTATGATAGCTTACTTTTATGCCTTTTTTGCTACAGATGAGTGTGTGTTTGGATGTGCTAGAAGGCACTCATTGATCAGTACAATAGTCTTTGTATTCAGCTATTGGTAAGTCTAACTGAAAATGAAAGTATACCTAAGACTGCTTTCAGCAAGCTGGGAGCATTTGGCCTGTGTAGTACATCTTAACGTTCAAGAGGCTTGTGTTACTATGAGATAGATGTCTCGTTCATATGAATGCTATTTGTGGTTGTAAACCTTAGGAAGCAATTGATATAGTATTCTAGCATATCAAGGATATGGGTTTGAAACTTATATGCCCAAAATGTCCACTGAAGGGGCGTTCTTGATCATATAATACGTAAGGACAGAGTGTCCAAAGAATCTTTGAATATACCAGTAGTCAATAACTTACTAAAGTCTAATTAAATTAAAGGTCAGTATCTATTTAAATTTGTAATTGAAATATTGACAGTTTGTGTCCAATTTCTCTAAGAAAACAGCAGCATTATCAAATATCACTAAGGCTGATATACAGATAGACAGGACAGTCTGGCCAAGTGTTTCAGTCATAGGGCGTACTTTTGTTGAGTATGTGATATTTATTTATCTTCTACCTAACTGCCATTCATCTTGGATTTTGATACGAGTGATTATTAAGAAGTTCAGTATTTTTACATGTGTACAAGGATGTGGAACGTGTTATAAGTGCCCCATCTGTAGTATATGTTAAGTGTTACTGGTGTTGTAGGAAATACACTTCAAATGCCCCATCCATAACTAAGATGGCTAGTGAAAATTTAAAATGTGAAAGGTATGATTAAATATTAGAGTGAATGTTTGCAAGTGTACACATTTAGTGTACAGTAAAAGCTAGGTTAATAGGACAGAAGTGCTGACAATTGCCTCACCAACTAGTGAAAACTTAGGATTTGAATCCCAGACACCATACAGTGGTGAGAGCAACTACAGCAGTACTAATGTCAAACTGCATGAATGGTGATTAATCTGCTTTAGGATGGATATTTAGAATGGCTAATCATCTGCCTCATTAGGAGTAACTGAAGGACTTAAGACAGAGTTTGGATAATATTTGCCATTGAGGAAAGTGAAGTGTGGCTTTCATAATTTAGCAAACACAATATTGATACACACATAACATGTGGTACTTGTATAACCTGGACCTGGCATGACCTTATAGTTAAGGCACTCTACTCGCAGGTTCGAATCCTGTCACCGAATATGCTTGCTCTTTAATCCGTGAAGGCATTATATTGTGATGGTTAATCCTACTTTTCGTTGGTAAAGGAGTAGCTCAAGAGTTTGTGGTGGGCGGTGTTGACTAGTTGTCTTCCCTCTACTCTATCAGTTATAACCTAGGGATGGTTAACACAGACAACCCTCAAGTAGGTTTGCATGAAAGTATAACCAATTCTGAGACGAGGATGGTGGATTGTACCATGTTATGAGCAATGGACATGTGACAACCAAAGTGTAATGCAATTATATCCCCAAAGTTCTGAGATATAAGGTACTTCATAATTTTATGGCACCAGGAAATCTCTTACACCATTCAAAAAATGCAGAAGTGTTTCTTTTGGCTGAATGTAAGTAAAAGTTGATACAAACATAACACCAAATGCACTTCTGACAAGAAAAACTGGCTATATCAAGGAAGACTAAAAAAAGGTTGTAGATTCTCCTTTGTAGAAAAATACACGGAAAGAGGTAATTCGTATGTGTAATCATTATCATTTACTTCCCCAAATGGGCTAAAGCTTATCCACTGGTCAGGATTTCACGCAATCCATCTTTGATGCATTGAATGAGCATTAGATGATATAATTCAGAGATCCTGTAGCAATCCTCGTGGATAAAGAGGAAAGTTCACAATGATTTGTTGACACAGTTTTAGTGGAAACTTTTGGTGGAAACATTTACTTTATCATATCAGTGGAATGCAGAAGCTCAGAACAAAGAAATGGATCTACAAAAAAAATTTCTCATTCAACATAACATTGATGTCTGCTGTGTAGAAGAATCTCATCAATCACCAATTCTCTATTAGAAGGAAAGAGAGCTATATTCAAGATAATCTAAGTGGGAGGAGGGGAATTCTGACCATTGTCAAAAAAGCATACCACCTGCTTTAGCCTAACAATCCGGCTCAGAGTAGACAGAGTGCTTTGGAAGGATGCTGATCCTGAATAACCAAAATATGTGTACTATCTATAACGTCTGCTCTCCACCAGACAAATCAATCCCACTACAGATAATACAATTAAACAACAACTGAATCATCGTGGTGACTTCAACAGCCATTCTCTAAGTTGGGGTTATGCTGAACTTGATAAAAAAAGAAAGTGTGGTATAAAGTTTGAGTATCAGCAACCAGATGGTGTTTTAAGACCACTAATATGAACCCTACATGTACTATTCAACATACTAGAGAACCACCAGCGTCCCAGATCTTGATATTGCTGTAGATGATGTTCGCAGTACTAACACAATAGAAGTCTTCCAAAAGCTGGGTGGCAGACACCATAGACTGATAATCATTACCATCAATCAACGAAAAAAATGACATCAACAGAATGCGGCCAAGTTGGAATTACAGAAAAACAAACAAAAAACAAATGAGACCCTTACCAACAACAGGTTGAAGAAAGCTAGTAAGATGATATTTTCTAAATCCAGTATGAACACAAATACCGAGATGTTTAACAAGGCTAAAGAATCCATTTCAAGATGCAAAAATAGAGCTTATGAGCCCCTTTGGAGCCCTCATCTAAAAACCTTGCAAAAACAAGTCAGTGGTGCCCGAGAGAAGATTGAGAAGAATCCAACAGACTGTAATGCCATTGTCCACAGTAAAGCAAAAAGCCGAATTTATAAGAGTTTAAGTTGAATGAATTCGAAACAACTGGCACGAAAAGACACAAACACTGAGCTCTGAGAAAGACATGAATAGTCTCTGAAAGTTAACTCTCTGAATTAAGAACAGTCAGCTAAATGTAAAACCGTTCTGCACAGGGATACAGGTATCTAATATATTTGCCAAAATCTACCAGAAACAAAGCATCATAGAGATGGAGTACAAAACTTATTTCTCAGCAACTGAAAGGCAAATCTATGATCTTCATAATGTTTTTGAAATACACAGTAATAAACATTGATCCAGGCGTGGCTAGTGTTCGGGATGCGAATACGATGGTTCAAGAGTCGAAGCCCGTTACCCCAAAAACACATTCTGCATTTTGGGGTGGTGAGTGCGCTATAAGAGCGACAACCAAATCTCACTATTAGGTCAAACAAGGGTAGCCCAAGAGATGGGATTGGGTTCTGTTGACTGGCTGCGTTTCCTCTAGTCTATCAGCTCAAAATTAAAGACAAACATAAGAAGATAGCACTTTGTATAGGTTAGAACGAAAATCATGAAACAAAAAAATAAATAAACGTCAGAGGTTTGTAAAACATAGTAAATAATTTGGATGAAATGTTCAGATAGTTTACATTGCTTACAATTTATGCTAAAAGATATCGCATGGCTATATTACCACTAGATTTCATTCAACACACCTGATTAGGCCTTTTAAGATAACTTTTCTTCCTTCATGCAGTCACACGATATAAATCATGCAATGAATATTTCAACACTATTCTTTGAATATGGTAATAAGTATCACTCGCCTACAGTTTAGTCTTCTGTCGTTGCCATATTATTTACCATTGTCACTCCTTGCAATACCCACCTCTGTTTACGAAAGTTATTCTATGACACTTACACAACAATATCACGACCGTTTTGGAACTGGTTTTCACAAGTACTTTGCCCCTAACACAAAACTGTGACGCATATTATATATATCATGTACGATTTCACACGTTTAACGAACAATCTCAAAATTGGCGTTCAAAATGTTCACAGAGAAGTACTAGCTACGTCACAGTGAACTAGAAAATAAACAACTCAAAATGGCAGCATTAAACAGCGCGTGAGACCGAAATGTTGAACGTTGGGTTCCAGTGTGGAGTTATTTCATTTAAATAAAGCACAAAGTAATCACATTTCAGCACAACTACAGGCCAGAGAATCAAGACTTACCCACTGCTTATCACCACCCAATGAATGTTACTCAAAAGAGCGTTCAAAGTACAAAATGCTACATTGCAGTCGCTAAACGCGGGTGTGTTTATTGACGCTATTTCGACACAATATAAAGGGCAGTAAATTCAACGGTTCTGTTTATTGACGCTATTTTGACACAGTATAAAGGGCTGTAAATTCAACGGTTGTGTTTATTGACGCTAATTGGACACAATATAAAGGGAAGTAAATTCAACGGTTGTGTTTATTGACGTTACTTCGACACAATATAAAGGGCTGTAAATTCAACGGTTGTGTTTATTGACGTTACTTCGACACAATATAAAGGGCTGTAAATTCAACGGTTGTGTTTATTGACGTTACTTCGACACAATATAAAGGGCTGTAAATTCAAAATAGCTTTCTAAAACTTAAATAGTATTATCGTATTGGTTTGTTTTCAATTTCGCGCAAATATACTCGATGGCTAACTGCGCTAGCCGCCTAATTTAGCAATGATAGACTAGAGGAGAGGCATCTAGTTAACACCACCCACCGCCAACTCTTAGGCTACTTTTTATGTCCAACGAATAGTGGGATTGACTGCCACATGCCCCTAACTAGCACCGTTGTAAGTCCGGAGAAATACCGCTATGAACACATGTGTAATAAAAGGCCTGTCATGGCTCGATTGTTAGAGTGTTGGACTCGCAGTCTGCGAGTCATCGACTTCGAATCCCCGTCACAACATGCTCGCTTTCTCAGACATGGAGACTTTGTAACGTGGCAGTCGTTGTTTTGTTGTTTTTTATTAAACACAAAGGGCTATCTGTGCTCTGCCCACCACGGGTATCGAAACCCGGTTTCTAGCGTTGTAAGTCCGGAGAAATACCGCTGCTAGAAACCGGGTTTCGATACCCGTGGTGGGCAGAGCACAGATAGCCCTTTGTGTAGCTTTGTGCTTAACTTCAAATAAACAAACAAATACATATGTGTTTTATTTTTCAAACCCATAAAAACAATTAACACTAGCAACTAACTCAGAATTTAATAACAAGCACAAAGTGCAAAATCACAGAAAAATGGATCTGTAAATAATGGATTCAAAGCTCATAAAGAGAATTACAGGGTTTATTCTCTTTGATATTTTACCGTATCTTGGGTTGATATCATGGACGTATAAAATTATTGTACACGTTACTGGTGTAAATAGGTTATTAAACTTAAGATAATACGTAGCGTGAAGGACGTCGTCACTCTGAGAAACTAAATCTATAACAAGGTTGGTCAATTTTCAATCGATCACATCATGGATCTTTTTCTTTATTTGTTTAACTGACCACCACGGGTATCGAAACCCGATTTCTAGCGTTGTAAATCCGCAGACATACCGCTGTGCTACTGGGTGTTAAAATAACTTTTGAGACGGCTTGACTGGGTAATGAAACATTTATTAAAAATCTTCTCAAAACGTCGTACATTTATGGTAAAGTTTTTTCATCATCCAGTCAAGCCGTCTCAAACTTTTATTTTCTTAAAAGTGGGTTCCTCGTTATCAACTTTTGATGAGTGTTACTTTTCCAAGTTAGCTTGATGTCTGGAAAACATTTCTTTCAGAAGCAAAACTGTAGATTATGTAGGCGAGGCGAAATGGTGTGTTGCCTCATTGTACTCATAATTTCACATACTGCCACATCTCTGTGAAACTCAATACTTTTGCAATACGCAGCTGCTATTGACTGGAATATTGCATTAAAAGAGCATTTATTTTGAAGCATGTATTTACCTTTCCTAATTGTAAGAGGATTAAAGATGTTGCAATTTTTCATAATCTACAAATGCAATGCAAATTGTCTCTTAATTGCAATATCGATGGTAAGGCAGTTGCAATTTGAGTACAGTGATAAATATTTCAAATAACTGGTTTAACTAATTACCATTTCCTCACTTGGGTATCCAAATATTGTGATATTATGACATCTCAATCCATATTTCCTTTGCTTGTATGAAATTGAATGCTGTTTCATCCATTGAATTCACTCCCGTGGACTCAGCTCTTGAGGTCAACGGTACCACTTCTCTGCAAAGAGTTTAGCAATGTCCTTTTTGTCCATATCTCTTGTCATCTAGTGGTATTGAACATGCCTCTATTGTGTGAAAAGGCTTGTTGCACCATTCACTACTATGGCCTCCTCTAGGCTCGTCACCACTGCTGCATTGTTATGTGTATTTTGTGGAAAGATTGGCCTCTCGCTCTGTCGTTTCCATTTCCAGAAGATATGACAAAGATGTGTCATTGTACTTGACACAGACAATTTAATATACTCTTTTATTGGAAATAATTCTTTCCTAATTACTTTGTCAATCCTCTTATGTAAGGCATCATACTAAAAGGTTTGAGTTTTAAGGTATTTACATTTGAAGATAAAGATCTCACATTTCCGTGGCCAGAAAAAGGCCTTATCATTTCTGGTCACAAATGCAAAGAATTACAAATTCTGGTAAAGTTTTGATTACTGCTCAGAGATAGTGCATGTTTTTGCAATCCTCTGTTTGCAGGTAGAAGTTACATCACTTACATCTGTTACAGGTCTTTGCAGCAACAACTTACTTCTTTTGTTATTCATTTTATGTATGTTTGCGTTCCTCTTGTCACGGATAGCTTCATCAGATTGGCTTAGCTCTTCTTCAATTCCGATACGATTTTAAAAGCACTGTTTTGCCGACTCTGCTGGGACTACTTCTACGCCATTTTATCCATTGAATGAAAATTGAGCTGCTATAACTACCTTATCCAGGAGTCTTTGCAGAATTCCCAGGCAGCATCATTTATAAAGAAGTGGGCTACATCTATTCGGATATAGAGTGGTGAGGTTTTGTTGATTATCTTATTCAATTTATCATAGGAAACACTTTGTGGTCTTTTCATTTTTCATGAAACACTTCGCGAGTATCGAAGCTGAGAGATACAAGCTACCTCCATGGGCGTTGTAGTTCCAGCTGAACATCAGAGCAAGCCATCTTTCAATTACAAACACATTATGCTTTGTTAAAGTAATTTATGTTAGGGAGGTATCAGTAGATTATGTTGAAATATAAGCGTGGTAAAAAAATGCATGCTTTCGCTTGTGAATAGGGTGTTGGCAAACTAGGGTAAAGCAAAGACTCCTAACCTTGTCATTGCTCATAACAGATACTTATTGTTTTAAACAAACTGTGTAAAAGAGCAAAGAAGGGATCATGTTCGATGTCGTGAATATTTCATTAATACATATTTGAGTATTTTTTTCATGTTATTTATGGTATATGCACATTACACTATTTCCTGTGAATTATATCGGCCAGTAACATGGTACCATTGATTTGTTTTTGTTTTTAATTATGCACAAAGCTACACAAGGGCTATCTGTGCTCTTCCCATCACGGGTATCGAAACCCAGTTTCTAGCGTTGTAAGTCCGCAGACATACCGCTGTGCCACTGGGGGGCAGGTACCATTGGATGTGGCGCTGATATTATCTCTCCAAAATACACAGGTACAAGGATGTTGCGTTTCATCACTTATTAAATCATTTACTGCATCTGTGCACACCCCTTAAGGAACACACTACGAGACCTGTATTCATAGTGATCCATTTTTGTAATCTTATTTTTGCAGAACAGGCTAAGATTTCATTAACTTTTCCAACCCGGGCTCGGTCCCTGGGACCGACCTCGTAACCATTTTGTGCTTGTTATAGTTTTCATGCTATAACTTTTAAATTAGTAAGCGAATGTTAACGAAATTTGGCATTTTATCAGTAAACATTACAATGTTTCATACGCAAAATATATAATTTTTAAATTAAGTTTCAATATTTAACCTCTGAGACTGGAACAGAAAACTTACAGGAGTTGAACCCATTGAATTCATCTTCTAGCATCTCCGAAATTGCTGAATGTTGATTCTGACATGCATGTCCAACTCTGTGTCGCTTCTGTATTTTTTGTAGACTCAGGGCCAATCTCTTCAATTATGTTCCTTTTGTTTTAGCAAAACACATATAACTTATATTGTTATTAGATAGTTTATTTGAACACTTGTTTCTTTCCAAATTCTACTGTTTGGAATTTGGAACAAGTAGCATCTATATATTTAGCTAACATAACGTATCTTGATACTTCTGGTATCTTTCGCATCTTGCTTACTCAAATAAACATATTTTTCCCTGTTAGTCCTACTGACAAATCTGGGACATCTTATGAGATGGAATAGGGACGTATGAAGGAATTACCTTTGACAATCCACAATGAATAAATAGGTAAGACGTATTCCAGTAAGCAAATCGCACTGAGTAGACAACTTTATACATCTGGGGTGGTCAGATTCCTCTCCCAAAACTCATATGCTACTATCACTCGTTTCGAAGTGTGTTGAACGTAAGCTAGACTAGCAGAAAGAAACGTCTAGGTATTATGTTTCTTTGAATTACAAGAATTAAAATCAAATTAAGACATGAAATATACGAGTTTCACAGTGTTAATACATAATGTAAGACAAAACACAGTGTTAATACACTGTGTTTCGTTCTTTCCAAACACACTGTTATCTGTCCATAGTGTTATCACAGTGTTTTCTTAATGTTTAACAATGTGTTTTTTATGTATTCTTCCGTTGAGGCAATACCCCATTTTTCATAATTTGTTTATAACTCGTTGCATTTGGAGCTAAGTTGAGGACTGAAGGTTAAATTTCCCCAAATCAATATATTTGTTACTTTACACACACAAAATTATTTGAAATGATAACAGAATCGTGAAAATATCTTGAGTTAATAACATTTATTTTATGTCAAACTAGTATGCTAGGTCAAAGGGGTTAATACATAATGTAAGACAAAACACAGGGTTAATACATAATGTAAGACAAAACACAGGGTTAATACTTAATGTAAGACTAAACACAGGGTTAATACATAATGTAAGACAAAACACAGGGTTAATACATAATGTAAGACAAAACACAGGGTTAATACATAATGTAAGACAAAACACTTTAGTCTTACATTAAGTATTAACCCTGTGTTTTGTCTTACATTATGTATTAACCCTGTGTTTTGTCTTACATTATATATGAAACCCTGTGTTTTGTCCTATATTATGTATTAACCCTGTGTTTTGTCTTACATTATGTATTCACACTGTGATTTGTCTGTTCACACAGTCCAGATTGTACGTCACTTGACAAGATTTCGGACTTCGTGACGAATATATTTAACATTGTGAAGAGGATGTTTCAGCGCTGTTTTTTTTTCTTACAGATTGTAGTAATTCTTATCATATTCCTTTCTTCTTTCTAATATTTAAGATTAATCTTTCAGTTATATTGTAGTTGAGAGTTTATTACACTATAAATCAGAAGATGGGATAATAACTTTAAAACAGGAAAAAGATGTTTCAATGATTTCTAGTTTAAGTTTGCATTAATTTTGATATATATGAGGTAATGAAAGAAAATTTCCCTTTGTGAAGTCAGATGTGTAAAAGTTTGTTCTTGGATAGGGTTTACAGATTTTTTTTTTTTTTTTTACTTTTTCCTCCAAGTAAGTCCAAATTACGTTTTTCAAATAGCCTCTTTTCAGACCAGTTTTAAGGGGGAGGATTTCGCAAAACACGTCTTACAGTGACACGTGTTACTGTATGTTAGACCCAAGCCTAAATTAGAATTAATTTGTTTTGCTGTTAAGCACAAAGCTAAACAATGGGCTATCTGTGTGTTACCCAACACGAGTATTGAAACCCAGTTTTCAGCGTTATAAGCTGACAGACTTACCGCTGAGCGACAGGGGGGGGGGGGGCATTTGAAATAATTATCTCCATTATTTTGTATTATTGAGCTTCAGATTGGTGTGAGGATGCTGTTTGTGTTCGTTGAATGGGTGGAAACTTAAGAAGTAAGCATTTTAACCAAGGCCTAATAAATCTATGTTTGACAATCTAAATAAAAGGAGGTTTGAACTAATACCAGTAAAAATAGTTGATGATAACGGTTATAGCTTTTATACGTTACCAAAAATAATTATTAATATAATAATATGTTGGGCAATGGTCAGGAACGTCAAGAGCCAGCACGGGCCCCGAGGCAAACATCCTCGCCGGGCCCCCTTTCTCTCTCTCTTTTAACATTTTCAAGAATTTATTA
>NW_013668383.1:118376-122350 GCF_000517525.1 Limulus polyphemus | reverse complement strand
GGGTTTGACTGTCACATTATAACGCCCCCACGGCTGAAAGAGCGAGCATGTTTGATGTGACGGAGATTCGAACCCGCGACCCCCATATTGCGAGTCGAGCGCCTTAACCACCTGGCCATGCCGGGCTAGAAATGTGAAAGGAAAAGCTTCGGTTTACGTAATTTTTATCGTAAATATTAGGCCTATTGGTTTCTAATGCTTTACCTACTGTCGGTGGTTAAACCGAATATTTTGTTTATTGGTTACTCTTTGCATGTGGTACTATTTAAACACTTCGATGTATGACAAAAGCTACATCTTGACATTTTAGTATAAAAATAGTTTAATTACAAACTTAATAATTATTTTTCTGTTTGTGTCTAAGCGCAAAACTACATAATGGATTTTCTGTCTTCTGCCCTCTGAAGGAAGAGAACGACGGTTTTAGCGTAATAAGCCCACAAATTTACTGCTGAGCAAATGGGGGGTTAAGCAATATTCTATTTTCATATATATCACATCGTATAATGCTAAATAATATACTGAAGTCTCAAGTTGTTTAAAGATAGCTATCACAATTTGATAAAGAAACGGAATTTGGTTAACACGGTTTTTATTTCAGAAAACACTAGTTCCGCTTTAAAACGTGTAGTAAACTAATAGTGATAAATATAAGTGAAATATAAAATAAAAAGGATGATTTTTTCCATATTTTGGAATATATTTATTGAATAAAAATGATATTTTCAATCGTAAAATGAAAGTTACATTGTCGTTACAGTTCATGTCACCACGTTCGGTCATGATCTACCTAACGACCGTGCATATTGATAATAGATTTGCAGCGTATTTTTCATTGCAAAGGCTCCGTCGTGATGTTGTCGTGTTCAAAGCACACCAATCCTCCCTGCAGTGCAGTCTTTTAATTATCTTTCCAGCGTACGAGAGCAACGGTTTCCAAGCACCCGTGATAACAGTCTGATAGGCACTATGTCCGGTGACTTTATATGTATATATGCCTTTATTTGGAACAGCATGAATACTTGTTTCATTCTCCAGCTGCTTGAGATATGTAACCGTTGTGCGGCTATGTCATGGAAACAACTTGAGTACACGTGCCTTGTGTCGTTTTTACTAAAGACCTTTAACGAGCTCATCTGGTGTGTGAGAGAATAAACATTACAAATTCTATTTGTTTAAATACTAGAATATGCATGCAGTTATGAGCATACAGATCAACAACTCGAGAAATGTACGTAAAGATTAAGGACTCAGGCAGAGATTTCCAATATAATAAATCACACAGTTTTATTACTACTTTGACAATATAATAACAATACATAATTAGACAATTACAAACAAAATAGATATACCTTTTCAACTAGCCCCCCAGTGGCACAGCGGTATGTCTGCGGACTTACAACGCTAGAATCCGGGTTTCGATACCCGTGGTGGGCAGAGCACAGATAGCCCATTGTGTAGCTTTGTGCTTAATTACAAACAAACAATTCTTTTCAACTAATATCTAGTGACGTAGGTTTGTAAATGTAGAAATGTGTATTCAGATCAGGATTGATTTGATCGAAGTACTAACAAAAATGCTTGAAAAACTGTTAGACAAATTTACTTACACGGAAGTCCGAATATGAAAAAATCTATAGTTCTAATGCTGGACTGCAGGTTTCTGAGAGCAGATTCTTGATGAAACTCGTTGAAGGAAGACTGAGTCCAACTTTTATGCAGAATCTTTTTGAAGGTTCCAGAATCATAATACGTGATTTAGTAAGAAATAATTCAGGGTCAGTTAATTTCAAGAATCCTATAATTATTCAAGGGCATGTAACTAAAGGTCCTGAGATATTGTGGTCTCAGGTAGCCTTAGACTTTGCACGTGCTTTGCTGGCATCAGAAGTTTTTCCTAGAGAGCTCTAGTCTCCCTTAAGTTTCCGCTGATTTTCTTCCTCACAAACTCCTCTTGGGATATGTGATAGTTATTCACATACTTATCGACTTCATGTTCCACTTATTTTAAACATCCTGGTAGTTCAATGAATTAAGTGTTGTCTAACCGATGAGACGAAACAAACACTCATACCAGGTCTGTCCTTTTGATAAGCACTTGTTATCCTCAAGTATGAAACACCAATAATATTGTGGTATTGAATTTCAATGATGTTTAACAGAAAAGTATCAGTTATTTAAGATACAGAAGGTTCGGGAATGCTATGCAGAGAATATCTTCAAACAAGGACAGTAAACGTTTGAAACAACCACAAGTGAACCTATAGATAAAATCCTTATTCATGATTATCTCAGTCTTTACTTATCTGGTCAGCTTCTAGTTTTCTTGTGTTGACTTCTGGCTGCTAGAGCAGAAACAGAATATATATATTATGTTTGCACGAGACGAATACGACAATCCTGATACAACACTGCCAGATCAGGTCAAAGTCCTAGTTCGATATCCCACAATCCTTAGATTATCTACATCTGTGATACTCACAATACATGTTCAAGGGAGAAAACCCACCATTTCAGATTAATTTGTACAAGCCTCTATATCACCTCTTAAAGTGAGTATAACCTCACTCTGGAAGGATAAGACAAAAAACAGAGCTACTAAACTAGAAGACCTATTGAACAATCTTTGGGGTATGTAACCTTCTTCCTGTCATGCGGATTAGTGCAAGTTCATAACCGATACGTTTCACTTGCACGGGCGTCTCTACTACATGAGCCCCCCCCCCCCCCAGTAGCACAGCGGAATGTCTTCGGACCTACAACGCTAAAAACCGGGTTTAGCTACCTGTAGTGGGCATAGCACAGATACCCATTGTGTAGCTTTGTGCTTAATTACAAACAAAAGGTTAGGACACTCGACTCGCAATCTGCGGGTCGCGGGTTCGCATCCCCATTCCACCAAACATGCTCGCCCTTTCAGCCGTGGGGGCGGTATAATGTGACGGTCAATCCCACTATTCGTTGGTAAAAGAGTAGCCCAAGAGTTGGCGGTGGGTGGTGATGACTAGCTGCCTTCCCTCTAGTCTTACACTGCTAAATTAGGGACGGCTAGCGCAGATAGCCCTCGTGTAGCTTTGCGCGAAAATTCAAAACAAACAAACTTAAATAGCAAAAAATATATTCTTCATGTAGTAGATTTGGCTATTTATGTAAAGGTGAAATTTCACAATCTTTTAATTACCGCCGCATTACAGTTAATATATAATAATTCAATAAGGCCTTTTATATTGTATTGGGAATTAATTTCTTATGTCAAGATACTTATGATAAATACGCTAACCAATAATGAAGCGATATTTTTTATGTAATGCATTTCTCCAGAATAATTTTTATTTCTATTCAAAGCCTTATGCACCAAATAATTGTATGTATTAATGTTTCATTTGGAAATGGTCCGGCATGGCCAGGTGATTACGGCGCTGGACTCGCCATCTGAGGGTCGCGGGTTCGAATCTCCGTCTCACCAAACATGCTCGCCCTTTCAGCCGTGGGCGGGGGGCGTTATAATGGGACAGTCAATCCCACTATTCGTTAGGTGGTGATGATTAGCTGCCTTCCCTCTTGTCTTACGCTGCTAAATTAGGGACGGCTAGCACAGTTAGCCCTCGTATATTTTAGCGCGAAATTCAAAACAAACAAGCAAACATTTGGAAACAAGATTTTACAAATTGTTCTCAATTCCACACATTATACCATATAATGAAAGTAGTTTCACATCGCGATTATTAGTTGCAAAGCAAGAGGCTATAATAACTAAATAGTTCAATTAATTTTTGTATTATTTGAACGTGTGCTAGCTATAGCACCTCAGTTGCTTGGTAAACAAAGTAAACTTATTATAAATTGTTTTACTGTATTTTAACAAATGAAAAAGTTTATAGACGACTTTGGTTTTGATGGGTTAACTAAAGAACAACGAAAACATTAATTTGTAGAAAGGTAAAACGTGTCCTTTTTAAACCCTTTGAATGATA
>NW_013668383.1:115200-117376 GCF_000517525.1 Limulus polyphemus | reverse complement strand
CCCTCTATTTCGTATATATAAGAAGTGACGGCATAGATATATGAATAATTGCAGATCGAAGAGATAGAGACGGACAATTGAGTCGAGCGCGGTAGTAAAGTGCGTCAATCGTTCATTGTGAAGTATAGCGTGTGTTTAAGTTAAAGTGATTGTGGAAATTAAGTGTATTGCAAAGTTGAACTGAGATATAATAAACTAGTTTCAATTAAGAAAGGACTTGTATCGCTAAGTTTTTTTTTTTGAAATAATTTCTACGGAAAATTAACCAACGACCAGAGACGTAACAATATATTTCAGGGAAGCTTCAGCCTTACTTATAAAGAATATGATATTTTTAACCTTCTAAGCTACTTATGATAATGTAATATATCTTAATTTTAATGTTGATTTTATCATCATTATTTTGTGTGTGGGGGGGGGGGGAGGGTAAGGTGATGTATCGCAGTAAGTATCAAACATTGACCTTCGCAAACAATATTATATCTACAATACCAAGCTGCTTAGAAACCTTATCTAGGCCTGTACGAGCATCAACCAGCTTGATTAACTCCACAGCTAGTCTCTTAATATTTCATATATACTAGAATTTCGAACAGTTTTTTTTTCTGTTCAGTAACTTCAAACTATTTTAATTTGAACCAATTACGCTAAAATCCAGGGTTCAATTCCTCGCGGAGGTACACAGCAGGTAACTCAAACAAACAACGTAAGCAATTAAATTGAAAATTTCTAACCTATTTACTTTTTTTTTAAATTCAATAATATTATCATAAACGTAATTTATGTTTTCACCCATTAGTGAAGTAACACATTACAATAACCTAATTAGATATTCACAGTTGTTACTTCTCAGGATACTGATCAAGTTCACCTTAGACGTTATTCTAAACTTCTTAACTTAGAAAGAATATTCTATTAGTAGATTCAAGTTAACTTTAGATTACAATGAGCTTTCTTATCTCAAGACTAATAAATATTTCTTAGCATTACGATAGACATTGATTTGTATCCTAGCAACTATCTATTAGATTTATGTTTACTGAGATATAATTTATTACAGAACCATAAACTGGCGCCTGTTTGTTTATCATACCTTTATAATACTATTACAAATTGGACAGGACACGCTTTCTTCTTCTTTTTTTGCTACTTCATAGATCCATATCTACTCCAGATCGCGGAGTAGCATGGTGTTATCACTAGCACAGAATACAGTTGTTGTATAAGTCGAAAGCTACACAATGGACAATCTGCAGTCAAACCCCAGATTTGAGCGTTGTAAGTGACTTACCGCTGATCCACGGTTTTCAAAGTTGTACCACACATTGTACTGTTTTCAAATTTCCAGGAACAAAAGAGGTGTATTCCTATTACGCCAGATATATGGCTTATGATATCAAGAATAAGAATATTAATGCAAGGAATTTTTAGAATTTAATAATGCTGTTTTTTGTGCTTGCATTTTTTCTCATAAAATCCTACAGTCAGAACTATATGCTAGACTGATCCTAAAAAACTGGTATCTATCTAACGGTCTCGTATTTTAAGGAAATGTCTAATTAAGCTATTATCTTTACGCGAAGATCAACAAGCAACAGCAAAAAAAATTGAATTATTATAAACATCATAACATGGATTATTATGCAATAATTAGAGTTTGTTATTAACTAAACAAGTACATTCCATGATGAACTAGGAAACCTATAACAATGGCAATTATTATGATGTGAACGCCATTTTTTAAGCTGGTGATGCATGATTACAATTAACTGTACTGTGATAAGATACTAGTATTAGGCCTATTATATATATTTTAGCATTCTAAGAAAAGAGTATTTCAACCACATTCTGTTTCCCATATCCATTGCCGACGACGTGTTTCGCTCAATACAGAACTCATCAGCAAGAATACAACAAACTTAGTAATAGTCTGAATACTATTTATTAAATAATTTGTTACAACAAAAAAATTTTTATGCTTTGGACACGTTTTTTTAAGCTAGCAAAGCATGGTTATAATTAATTGTACTTGCCAGAAGACAATATTATTAGAACTATTATATTTTAGCACTAAATTCTTTATTCAGTCAAAATAAAGAATAATTCTATAATTTATGTTTTATAAGTTTTGTCTGACAACCACTTTTTAATTTTCAAATATGTATATTGTTACGTC
>NW_013668383.1:106859-114289 GCF_000517525.1 Limulus polyphemus | reverse complement strand
AATACTACCATATTTGTAATGAAATGAGATTAGAAACAGAATAAAACAACAGAATAGCGCTGTTTTTTGGGTCACTTTTATGAAAATTTTTAGCATGAGTAATTTTACATCACACTACCGTTCGCGCTGTTTACGAAACTTCTTCGTTCAAATCTATTTCCTCGTCAATGTTCCCATCTTCATTAAAAGGCGTAAGATGACAAAAACAAGATCTTGAAGAATTTCTCAATAATGTGCCTTGGTTATGGTAGGTAATTCAAAGAAAAAATAAAGTGTTACTGTTTCTTATTTGTAGAAGGTTTAAGAGGAAAGACCACAACATAATGAACTAATTCATCACAACACCTGAAAACTCCGACTTCATTTTTTGGAAAATTAAATGGTCTTTCCTTTTACTCCCGATCAACAATCAAATATCTTTATTTGAATTAGGAATAACACGAATGGATTGAAATATTTAATTAAATTATCTCAAACTAAACCTTCATTTCGGTGTCTACGAATTTATGTCCGATCAGACTCTTGGAACTGTCGTCCTCGTACACTAGATGACTTATGGAAACCCAGCAGGTAAGAGTGATGTGCTTTGGACTCGACAGCTTATTGTCAAGATGCACAGTTTTCAGATAGAACATGATCAAGCGTAGCCATATGAACTGTTCCGATGTGGTGAGGCTTAAAATTTGTTTTAATATAACCTACTCAACCCTCTGTATAATGTTTCCTGCAATGATCAATACCTTATTTCATACATCAAAACGATAACTAAAAGTTAAAATTAAAATCTGCATACATTATGTTTTATACTATTTTATATGCTAACCTTGCTAAATTTACTAGTACTACATTATTTCTACTCATTTTAATGCCTCAACAAATTTAATGTTAAACATTTTTGTTTCTTTATTCGTTTAAGCAAAATTTATCTTCGGAGGCTAGGCCTACCCAGTGGTTAGGATATCGGATTGTGGATATTCGGGTTCATGGTTCGTATCCTTTACCTTAAAAAATCTAGCTTAAAGTGCGTTATAAGGCTGATGGTCAAATCCCACTATTAGGTCAGACAAAAATAGCCCAGGAGTTGACGGTGGTTGCTGTTGACTACCTGCCCTAACTCGAGCCTGTAAGTTCAAATTAGGGGCGGCTTTGCGAGAATATCAATTTGGTTTGTTTTATGCTACGCTAACTAATAGTCTAAATTTTGGCGTCAAAGTGAAATTAATACAAAGCCTACAGTAAGTATGGCTAATTGTTCCCTCAACTTAAAAAGTTGGCCTTTTAAATACATTTGTCATTTAACAGTTGTGGTGCACAAGATTGGAGTCGAAATTGTTCATCAAACTAGATATATAAAAAAATTATAAATATATAAGTTTTAGAAATAGCTACAAAACTTGGAACAGATTAAGTAAGATTAAATCTTTCTTCATGAAGCGGTACCTGTATGTAGCGACTAGAATTCAAAATCCCCATAATAAACTGACATTTTTATAATTGTTCTATCAAACTTTAAAATTAATAAATTAATAACAAAGTTTTCTGTACATTGACAAAACTTTTTTAGGCTTTCAACCTGATAGGCAATTAAGTTTGGCCAACTTTAGTCGTCATGAAATTATAACAGTACTATTCAACACAGTTCAACACATTATTAAGTTATTTAACGTAATTTTTTGTTTTGATTTTTCAAATGGATTAAATTATAAGATTATGTGCAAAACGCCCCCCCCCTCCCCAATGGCTTAGCGGTAAGTCTGCTGGCTTACGATGTTAAAAATCTGGCTTCAATATCCATGGTGAGCACAAGTAGCCCATTGTGTAGCTTTGTATTTCACATCAACTAAATAATTCATTGCAAAATTATAAATGTAAACAGAAAACAAGGCAAGAATATAAATATGATCGTGGTTCTAAAAAATCTCATCAGAGCAATAAGTTCTTGGATAATTTTTTAAATGTCTCCAAAAAGATTTAAAGGAACGTAAACAAGTCTCAAACTGCAGTGTTTTAAGCACAAGTTCAAACTAAAGCATGCGCTAATATTTTTTTCAAGATTATTAATTTGATAAGAATAAAATGTAATAAATCGTCTGGCTTGTTCAAGAGCGAATTACTATATTGAGCTATACGGAGCTGAGCTAATTAGCTCTTTTTTAATGTTAAGCAAACGGAACTGAGCTTATTAGATCTTTATTATTTTGAAAAAAGTAGAGTTTAGCTGATTGGTTCTTTATCATGTTGAACACATAGAGCTTAGCTGATTGGTTCTTTATCATGTTGAACACATAGAGCTTAGCTGATTGGTTCTTTATCATCTTGAAAAAGTAAAGCTGAAATGATTAGTTCTTCATTATGTTGAGTGTTTGGGTCACCTGATCTTCTTTAGGACTTTGAGCAGGCCTGCTCTGCTGACAGAGTTAAATGCCTTGGTCAGGTCGTCAAAGGAGATATACAATAATTTGTTCTGCTTTCTGAACTTTTCTGTAGCTGTTGCAATGAAAATATCATATCTGTTGTTGAACTTCTAGCTCTAAATCCACACTGAAATTATGGCTACACACGATTGGCAAGTTGTTGTAGTTGTGTAAGGATGACTCTAGCAAATGCTTTTCCTTTGATGCTGGTTGTTGCGATATCCATTTGATGCCAGTGGCCTGATCATGGATGATTCCATTATACCTTGTGATGCTCTTTTGAAGCAAAGTAGAAGTCTGTGATTCAACACAAATGATTTCTGGCACAGAATTCAACAAGCTGTAGGCTATTCTTCTTGAACTTGTCAATGCCGCAATATTCTAAGCAAGCTGGCCGAGATCTTTGGTCCACCCATACTTTAGTGTTGAAGCCTCCAAAGAGGAATAATTTATATTCCTCAAACGACTTGGAGCAGTGAGTCATAAAACTTGTCCTTGTCTTCACTGGTAGCATTAACTGTTGGTGTATAGACACTGATGATATCAACAGGGGCACGTGTTGACTGTAATTGGGGTGGACTGACGCATTCAGATGTTCCAAATGGATATCTCACTGCAAAGCCAACATCATGAAGTCGGTTTTCCTCAGCGCCCTTGCCTTTCCAGTAAAAGGTATAGCTGGCCTATCTGATGGAGCCAGTATCTGCCAATCTTCTTTCCTTCAGGGCTGCGATATCAATGTTAAGTTTTTAAGGTTCACTGTCTATAAAGCTGACTACAGTAAACTATCTGTTGTTTGTATGTCATTGTTTTTCATGTGCCTAAACACATGGTCCTGACATAAAATTATAAATGTAATTTTCATTGTGTTTAAAATACTATTCCTAGTTTTACTATGATTACAATCACTGTCAGACAACATAAAGCAGTTACAGTAGAATACCAAAATATAAACCAGCTGATTTTATTTTATTAATACTCAGAATATTTGTTTTCTTATATTCAACAAACTTAAGCGTATTTAATATTAATTTTTATTATTATTTTCGTTGTTTTCTTTTGCCTAATGTTGCTGTACTTATCTAATGAAATTAACACAAATACTTTGTGGGGAAAAACAGCAACCTTTGCAATGAAACTTTCTATGGTTGAGTGCAAACCGATTTGAGGGTAGCTGTGCAAGAGCATCTGCACCAACTTTACAAATGATAATAACAAAATTATAAATATTCTAGTATAATATTTAATAGCTGAACTTTAATCCGTATTTTTATGAAAGATGTGTATAAATAACTTAACGTCTACGTACACTTTGAAACATTTATTTTGGAAAACACATATACATATACATTCATGAAAAAAGTCGTTTGGTGTTAGGCTGACCAGATGGTTTTCTGTTCACGAAAAAAACAACAAAGTAAGGGGGTTACACAACCATTAGATGAATTAGTTCAGGTTACAAAATACCTATTTCAACCCTATTGTGTGTTGTTGAGATGTTTTTTGTTGAATTTAACACAAGACAATTGGAAGGCTGTCTGAACTAGCTATCCTAGGGATAAGGTACAATATGGTAAAGTACGTACAACTAAGGGATAAGGTACTCTATGGTAAAATAAGTACAACTAAGGGATAACGTACAGTATGGTAAAGTAAGTACAACTAAGTGATAAGGTACAGTATGGTTAGTAAGTACAATTAAGGGATAAGGTACTGTATGGAAAAATAAATACAATTAAGGAATAAGGTACAGTATGGTAAAGTAAGTACAAGTAAGGGATAAGGTACAGTATGGTAATATAAGTACAAGTATGGGATAAGGTACAGTATGGTAAAAGTAAAATGTTTTAAAGAAAGGTATGACCACTAATTTGTGGGGATATAATGCCTATCACGCTTAACCTCCATTCTCAAACCTCGCACGTGAAATTAAATTAGTAGCAGATATATGTGCTCAAGTTCACAACATCCTACTTCTAAACTACTTTTCACTGTCTTCAGATAATTGTAGGAAGGTAATCACTCACTCTAACTTGTATAAGTCTTTGTATCGCTCTATCTTTGACTTAACTTTCAACATATAATGGGGATGTGTTGCTTAACCATTTCCCCCTGTAGAGCACATTTCAAGTGTCGAATGTACACCTCAGTATCAAATTAAAAAATATATATATAAGTAAGAATTTTACTGTATCTCAACAATTTTAACTAAAAATATTTTGGAATTCATATTTTAACATTTTGTGAAATATATTAAGTTTGATCACACACACAAAAAATAAACCATTAAAACACTAAGATTTCCTTCTATGTTAAGACAGCAGGTAAGCCTAGTTGAGCTTAGAAAATACAATTTAATACACAACACGGAAAAAATGTGATGGAGAAATATTCTGATGAATCATGTTATGAATCATATGAATTGTTATAGTTTTCAAATAAAGATGATTTAACAAGAAAACATTTTCAAAAATGAAGAGGATGTCTAAAGAAACTAAAAAAAGTCCCAAGTCTGTGGTCTGTTCCTGAGTCTTCTAAACTTCACAATTCACATTCCATTGTTCTTTTCTGTCTAAGTTAGATCTTGTCACTTTCCCAAGAAATAGTATATTGCATCTCATACCATTTTATTCAATTTAAATTGATGTAAATAGTTTAGTTACCAGTTTGATGATCCTTCTCACAATTTATCCCTTTCCCATTTGACCCAGGCTGTTGTGCATCAACGACAATAAGATAATGACAGAAGACTCGCGTA
This sequence comes from Limulus polyphemus, assembly GCF_000517525.1. Taxonomy (NCBI): domain Eukaryota; kingdom Metazoa; phylum Arthropoda; class Merostomata; order Xiphosura; family Limulidae; genus Limulus; species Limulus polyphemus. The sequence goes on along the minus strand of NW_013668383.1, from coordinate 109,117 downwards.
TATATATATATGATAGCTGTATTTGCTATTATCAGTGTCTGGCACAGTCAGGGTGTTCTCTAAGATATATGCATGTGCATGTACTGTTCCATATCAATTTATATGTATTACACTCCCACTAGCACATAAAATAAATTTGTTCTGGCGTCTTAGAAGTGAGTACATTTGTCAAGAATGATGTAAGATATGGCACATTCAAATGGTTGGGTCATTGCCTGATTGTCATGACACCTCAACCTTACTTTGCTAGCTTAACTTCTGACTACCAAAAATTCAGTTGATTTGTAGTTTTTAATATTGATAATTTTAATACTGTAAAAAGCCATAACTCTTAATCACTTATTTCAAAAAACAGTAGAGGGCATGCCTGAAAACTGCTAATACAGAAAATGTGTTTTTGTTATCAGATCTGGGTATCTCAAGTGCCCTACTGATGACCCCAAAAGAAAGGTAACCAGCATTCTTCCAAACCAATGAAGGAGGACCCTCCACAACTGACTAAACGACCAACAACTACGCTAGCCATAGTAAGTTGCAAAGTGACACCAGTATCACCCACAGTCACTTTGGTTGCGTAAGAGTTCTAAAGCCAGCTGGAAGAAGGAAACAACTACACCATTGTTTTTTAAAGTGTGCAATACATTGACTTCATGGCACTGGTCATTGTAAGACACCTTCTGGCTGTCTATAAAATCTGTAGTCCTGATGCTGTCATTTCTAGGTAAACATCTTTTCCTCAACGCCAAAAGATGAAGTGAAAGATGAGATCAACCCAAAGTTGGCCCTGCAGAGAACACCGAGGAGAATCATCAGCTCCACAACAAAAATTACCAGACAGGAGGATGTAGTATGCCTCTACAGAGGGTCTTGGAAAGCTGACAGGTCTGTTGTAAGATTACCACGGAAAGACATCCATCTGTGATGAACTTCAATAATCTTCTGTCATTTCTCTTGAAGTTTTTTATAAAATATTCTAGTACGTACCTTAAATTCTATCTTACATTAAAGACATTTGACTTTATTCTATTTGAATCTACTTTTTTCGATTCAAGTTCAGTTTTTGTTTCAGTTTTGTTAGTATGTTTTACCTGTACTTACAACATTTTTTGCATGATATATTTTTCATAAATTTATGTGATTTATAATTTCATTTTGTTTATTTTTGTTCTACTTGGTAATTTCGTTATGTTGAACTCTTTTTTGTCTATTTTGGATTTGTAATTTTGCTTATACTATAGCTAACTGATTTTTTAAGCTTGTTTATACTATAGCTAACTGACTACCTGTGATAACTGTATTTCATTATGGTTTATCTTTGATTTTGCTGTTTTGAGTTCCATTATGTTTTTGATGTACTTTATTTTTATTTCATTTGAGTTGTACAATGATTTTGACATACTGCATTTCAGTTTTAATTTGTGTTTTGTATATATTTTTATTTTCAAATTAGGATTTTGATTTATAGTGATTTAAGTTTTATTTTTGAAATTAACCCTTTCCCTACAGCTAGGTCAAAGTGTTCATGTCACGACCATTTACATAGTTGTCACATTCAAAATTTAATTAAGCTACTTTGTTGTTAATGTACACGAATACACTTGCATCAAAACATAGTTAATAAATCAAATTTTAACATTATATAAGTTTTAATCTCTTAATTTTATAAGAAACTAGACCACCGTGACCCGTTGGGTCAACCACCATTCAGAGGTTATGAAGAATTCAAGCTAATTTCAATATTGCGACTTGACTTCAGATGGAATAGTAGGAATATCCATTTCATTGTACAGCTACTTCAGGTATGCGACAGTTAAATATCAGGTATTACTGGAAGCCTTATCTTCAAGAAAGCTACTCTGTTGGTCTCGTTTCCAGATGAAAATAATTCTTGAGTATGTTGTATACTGTTGACTGGGACACCTTGGAGACTTTTATCTTTGACCTATGCGTACATAGAATCTCACCTGTTGCAAAACACTGTGTTTTGCTTAATACAGCTGGAATACGACCATCGCAGGTCTCTTTCTGGATGGTCCTTCTTCCCACTTTGATCCAAGTTATTTTGTTTTCTAATACCATTATGTATTCCCCTCTCGGTTATTCTAAATCCCTGTTCTGAACATGTCGTTATTATCTGAGCGTATGAATATTTTGTGTCAGAAAGGGCTGTTACATATCCTTCTCAAAAGGGCAATTTTTGGTGTTATCACACTACCTACGAAATACCAAACAAATGTCAAAATATACTTCTTATATAC
>NW_013668383.1:103021-106419 GCF_000517525.1 Limulus polyphemus | reverse complement strand
CTGTAAATTTCGTCTTCAATTTGAAAGTTTATTTCGCAGTGTTCAGATAGAAAAGCTAAGGGAATTTATTATTTTAAGCCCCTGTTGTCTTAGTGTTAGAAAGCTAGTTGAATTATAATAGTTATAAGACATTACTTCGTGCATCTTATTATTCCGTGTCCTTAGGTGCATTGCTTAAAAAGTAAATAAAAATTATATGGTGTACTATTCCCATCATTATAAAAATGAAGGTTTAAATTTCATCTCCAACTGACACCAAAAACAAGAGGTCAAAGGTAAGTACTATATTTTTTGTTTTTCATGTATATTTTGCATATATTGTTGTATGAGTAACTGAAATGTAAAAGTTAGAAAATCTGTAGGTTAGATAAGGTGAGATTAGGCAAGAAAATGAAATAATAATAATAAAACTTCTTCGCGGGAAATCTTCGGGTGCAGATCGTGCACGTGAGCTATGTGTTCATCGAATGATTTACAACTTGTATTATTAGTGAGACATGGTTCAAAGGGCAATAAAATAACAACAGAGTGTTATGAGCCTTAAGCTATTTAGGATAAAAAATTTAGTTTCTGGTTACAGTCTGCAGTCATTCTAGAAAGAAAAATGGGTGATTTACATTTTTTTTCGTATTTTTGATGATGGTTACAAGGTCAGTCTAATTGACTGTAACGTTATAAAGTTAGGGTAGTGAATATAGCTGATGAAATACGAAGTTTACTAAAAAAGTTGATATTTATTTAGGAAATTTTAAACGTTACGCAAATGAAAAACTATCTTTAATCTTAGAATGAAAATCACTTTGCACTTAGAACAGTCAAAACTCTGACACGGTTTATTCACAGACAAATCTTTAGAAAAAGTACCTACTAAAAAAATTGTTTCTGTGTACAAAAGACTTGTAACATTTACTGAAAGCTGGCCAAGTTTCATGAAGATACATCCCCGACCCATTTTGGAAAAAAATGATATATAATACTGAACACAAAAAGCTTACATCTGTTATCGTATCTAACTATTGTCTATGAATTTAACTTACTACTGACAGTGTCATCCACTCATAAATACCTCAATTAGATCCAATTAGGCATCTTGCAGTACTCTTTCAAAAAAATGTGGAGTAAAACTGTTTGTCTCAGTATAGAGGAAGATATTTATAGTGTCACCGGATATAGTGTATCAACGCTTATAATGTCCCAAACCCAAGGAACCGGTTTTTCTACATATAAAATTACTATTGATATAGTGTCCCAACCGAAGCTTATAGTGTCCAACCTGCAAATAAAAATTACTGTATCAATACATTTATAGCACTTGAGAACTGTGACAGTTGTGTAAAAACATGTTATCATTTCAGATTGGTGCACTCCGTGACCATGGAGAGAAACACTGTCACAATTAAGTACTGAGTCTCTTAAACAACTTCTTGAGGTGGCTAAAGAGGTGCCGACCCATGAAGAACTCACTGATGATGAGTTGATAAAAGAAGTAAGAATGAAAAAGGATGCAAAGATCCCCCAAATGGGCTTACAAGAAAAGAACGATGAGGAAGAGAACCCGCCTTCAGCGAAGGAATTCGTTGATGCACTTACAGTCTTTCGGCGATTTTCAGCATTGGAAGGAATTTATTTATCTGAAGGTTGCCATAATCTAAGAGCTGTGGAGGAACAACTAAAGGAGAGGGACGCAAAGCGAGTACAGACAACACTTGATACGATGTTTAATGTGGGACTTTATTTTGATGCTATGTTCGTTTTTAAATGGGTTTTATATATAAATTGATTATTAAATATTATAATACATATAAAACTCATTTAATATTCCACTTTCATAACTTTCTCTAAAACAAAAGCCATCCTATGTATATACTGTCCCGACGAATATTGTGTCTTTATTGCCAGGAACTGAATAGGACACTATAATCGTCTTTCTCTGTATGAGTTACTTTGTTACTTTCATCCTTCGATGGAAATTCATTACCTGCCAAATATTTCAATGCCGAAATTGAAACATTTTTTTACTAGCATTAATGAAAATAACAGGTGCACTGTATTTTAAATTAATATCTTCTAAGTTAGTAATCACAGTTAACTTTCTTTTTGTGTGTATGATTGTGTTTTTTCCTGGTTTAGTTTAAAGCCTGTTTTCTTTATCCACAAGAATACCATTTTCAGATTCTCAGCCACAGACTTGAATGTACAACCAAACATTAAAGTATCATTGACACAGATCACACATCTCTCCCACTGCAGCCCTTTCAGTATAAGTTTCATTAACCTCTCTAAATGATAGCACATTACACAGGCCAAATGGCGTGACAAGAAACTCATTAAAACCATCTCTCGTGCTAAAAGCAGTCTTAGGTCTGCTCTCGCAATACAGACTGAAACGCCAAAATTTAGATACTAGATCTGAAGAGTTGAACCAATGACCAATGGGAACCTTCCAATGCTTCAAAATATTAATCTGTTAATGGCTGTGGGAGGGCATCAATGTGAGTTACTACATTCACATGTCTAAAATCAACTCAGAATTTTGTTGTACCTTCCTTCTTGACAAACACTACTAGAGATGACCAAATACTCTCCAAATATTGTATAATCCTATCTTTTAATGTCTGTTGTAACTCAGTGCTGACTAACTTTCCCAGTGTTCTTAGGAAGCCAGCATATTAGTTGCTTTATTGGACATGCATCACCTGTATCTATGTTGTGGCAGTTCACTGTTGTTTGACCAAATTGGCCATCTGGCTACAAAACACATCAGTATACTTAACAAACAAGCCACTGGGTTGCTTTCCTTACACTGATTTCAAATTGTTTGCACGATCCTTAGTCAACAATATCAGGTGTTTTGGTATCTATGTTCTTGTTTTTGAATGTGGTGTGGTGGACACAACCATAGCATTACTGCTAGTTTTAGTTCTACGTTGCTTACAACACCCATGACATTCCAGCATAAAGATGGATAGTCGACTACACATAATTACAAAAACAACACCAGGACTTTATTATTCCTCTAACAGATAATTCCAAAGCTAATGCTGTTTGCTTTCCACACGGGAAACAGTTCCTATTATTTGTGGGTTCTATAACCATATTACATAAGTACACTATACTTCTTCTGTATTAAACCACAGAACACCATATATGGAGGTATTGTTATTCCCTTTATTCCTTTATTCACACCAGTAAATTCCCACCAGCTATTGTTGAAAAATTTTCCAACATTCCCCAGAACAAAACTCAACTCACGAACAAAATTGATACTAACAAACCCAACTTTTGTTCCTGAAACCAGCTCAAGAATTATCCACGCTTGGACAAAACTAGCCATTAAACACAATTATTCCTGTCAACGTCAAATTCTCACAAAACCCGGCCCTAAATTAAATCGTCAA
>NW_013668383.1:78797-102067 GCF_000517525.1 Limulus polyphemus | reverse complement strand
GGTGATGATCATCACCTGGTGGCAACAGTGGAGATTAAGTGTTTGAGAAAAGATTAGGAATCAGCGTATCGAGAGTAAGAAACACATTATTTGTAAATTTAAACTGGTACATGTCACATGGACGAAAAAACAACAATAATAATGAAAAGAGTAAAAAAAAAAAAACACGTTTCGTTGCAATATTGGGTAGTTAGAGAAATTAAAGTACTTACATTAGAAACGAAATGCCACATTGATTACAATTAATACTGTAAAATTAAGTAGAAGCTGTTTAACGTGAAGTGAAACAGACTGTAATGTTTACATGTAGTTATAAAACACTTAATTATTGTGTTAAAACATAATATCGCTAACAGTGTCCCTCTAAGGTGGCCGGTAAGCTACATATTAAGATGTGAAGTTGTGTGCATAATACACACCTATATGGTTTAGGATAGAACACAGTTAACTGTTACTTAGCAGACAAAATAACTAAGTGGAATACAAATATTTATCTCATTTCTAGTCACACGTTAACCTTGGCCATTGGTGATTGTGAGTTTGACAATGTGCAAGTCGAGCTATAGGACCATACTGTTATGTGATTAAGGCAGCTCTGTAAAACGATTAAAATTACAAAAAATTGTGGGGCTAAATAAACAAGGCTTATCATCCAATATTACGACAATAGTAGTGTAGACTAGGGTTAATCAGGGACATAGGCGTTCTGGTGAAGATGTACCAACACACCCTAACACATTCAAAGAGAATTTATCTTGTACACATCATATACCACAGACTGTGCACGTAAAGGTTCTTGCTTCAGTTGTAAGTGGTCAGGCACTAGATATTTATGTAACATTATATTTAGATCATTCCAAAGTTACTTATGTAACATTAAGTGTAGATCAGGCCCAAGATTACCAAATTGTAAACAGCATTATATATATATACTGAAGAAATACGGGTTAACATCAGAAGCTTATTGATTACAACTTGGTAACATGATGAAAGAACACGATGAAACGCATGGTAGAAGAGAAAACTTCTTCATTATGTTGGTCGTTGGGAAATAGATAACAGGTTCTGTTGATGTAAAAACATTTAATGCTGGAAGAGGAAAATGGAAAAGACAAATTCTTTAAAAATGTGAGAAAATGGACTAAAGTCATAAAACCCGAAAACAGCAAAGATTATGGTTTGGTTTGAATTTCGCGTTAGCCGTCCTAATTTAGCAGTATAAGACTGGGGGGAAGGCAGCTAGTCATTATCATCCACCGCCAACTCTTGGGCTATTCTTTTACCAACGAATAGTGGAATTGACTGTCACATTATAACGCCCCACGGCTGAAAGGGCAAACATGTTTGTTTGGACGGGAATTCCAACCCGCGACCCTCAGACTGCGAGTCGAGCGCCCTAACTACTTGGCCACGCGAAGATTTTGTTAGATTACCTAGGGTCTATATTCTAAGTAGGGAGATGGGTCCGAAATAGGAGGGAGGGGGGTAGCAAGAGGGGCAAAAGCACACAATTCTTAAAAACAGAGAAGTGATAGCGTTTTAAAGCATTAATCTGATACTTTTCAGTATGGTAGAAATTTTAAATGTGCCGTGTATTTAGTTAAATAATAGAATTGGGTAGCCATTACTGTATTTTACATTCTTTTAAAACAACTTCTTTTCTGTCATTAGTTTAATACCTTATGGATGCTTATGAGTAAGAGATTAGATGTAATATGCTTTATAATTATTTAATCCGTTGGTTTGCTTCAAGAGAGGAAACGGAGGACTGATATTGGTAAATCTTCCAAGTTGAGTGACAATTTAAAGAAATGGAAAAGACATCGTTGTAACCTTCAAATTACAAACTAGTTTTTCTATAGCTCATTTATGGCTGCAAAATTAGGGAGGCTAGCACAGATACCACTCGAATAATATCGCTCACTATTGGTGGGATCCACATATTGAATCATATCGAGTTGCATTATGGTTTTGCCAGTTACAACACTCGTTGTAAAGGACTGACCAAAATATTTGGGTAAAATCGCTCATTTTGCATTTAAAGTACATAGGGGATTCTAGCAGTAATTAATATGATTAATTGCAGTTAGTAATGTTTTTATTTAAATATTTTATGCGTCTTGTATGTTATTAGTCTGTAAATAATAGTCATAAAATGATCCCAAATGCATCAGTTTTTAGAAAGCTGTTGATGTCTGGAGACCTTCAGTAATTTTAGGGTTACGTAGAATGAATTCGTGTCTCACTGTCTGGAACTCTGTGAACCCATCATTAGCACTTGAAGGAAACTAAAACAGTTTTGTGACGTTGATAAATGGTCTCGTGCTCAAGAAGCAGTTGTTAACGTTCAAATATTCCAGTTCAAGCAGGTTAATGAGAATGCTCTATACAGAACTCCCCTCCCCCTCTTAGAGTGAACTTTGGTGGCATATCTGTTACCCAGTGGTTTGTCAGATTGCATTTATATTACTTCTACATTCGTAAAGTCGTGAAAAAAAAGTTGGCAGAAGAGCAAAAGTACGCCCGTTGTAAAATTCTAACATCAGGTGCTTTAGTAGTACTAGTATTACTGTTAGACTTTTATATGCATTGTATGTAAATAAGCGTTAGTTGATCTATCACACAACCAGTTTGCGGCGTGCCGTTAGTTATTCACAACTGAAGGCTTGAGTTGTAAAATATAAATCTTTGCGATATTATTGTGGTCAGTTATTCACCTGGAGCAAATTGATAAAATATGTTATAATAATGCAATGAGTATTAATTATGTAAAGCCCAATAAATAGCGGATTCCGTTATAATCCTTATACTATAAAGTGTTTTGTTTGTCTTGTGTCCGTCAGTGTGTACATGAAATTTTCAGGGCCCCGAAATATTCAGGTTAGATAATATACTGAAAATAGCTAAACTAATGTAAAGTCACTAAAGATGGAGGTAACCAGACAACTAGGCGCCGCATAATTAAATTAGACACATAAAAAATGAGGAAGTAGGACGTATAGTAATTGTCTAGTTGTCCCGGTTACCATGGAGATCGTATAATGAAGCTAATTAAACTGGTAATATAATAAACCTGTATCTATGTAGATCAAATAATGGAGCAAATTTAAAATTTTAATAAAATAGACCTAGATCTATACAGTATATAATGGAGTAAATTATACTTGTAATGTAGTAGGCCTAGACATATACAGGTCATATAATGGAGACAATTATACTTGTAATGTAGTAGGCCTAGACATATACAGGTCATGTAATGGAGTAAATTATACTTGTAATGTAGTAGGCCTAGACATATACAGGTCATATAATGGAGACAATTATACTTGTAATGTAGTAGGCCTAGACATATACAGGTCATATAATGGAGTAAATTATACTTGTAATGTAGTAGGCCTAGACACATACAGGTCATATAATGGAGGAAATTATACTTGTAATGTAATAGGCCTAGACATATACAGGTCATATAATGGAGGCAATTATACTTGTAATGTAGTAGGCCTAGACATATACAGGTCATATAATGGAGAAAATTATACTTGTAATGTAGTAGGCCTAGACATATACAGGTCATATAATGGAGAAAATTATACTTGTAATGAAGTAGGCCTAGACATACAGTTCATATAATGGAGAAAATTATACTTGTAATGAAGTAGGCCTAGACATACAGTTCATATAATGGAGAAAATTATACTTATAATGTAGTAGGCCTAGACACATACAGGTCATATAATGGAGAAAATTATTGTAACAAATGCCCCAGTTTTAACTTCTTTATTTATTTTTTCAAGGTGATTCCATATTTTAAAGAAAACCAGTAATTTACTTTTTGGCTATTATTGTAGTAAATAGATAGAAAATGCAACCAACATTAATGAAAACTGTGCATTTACATTGTTGCGAACAATATAAATGACACCTTGCTGGACTGTTGCTATTTTGACTCAACCAAATGTAATTGTAGGTAACAACATGGAGCCAAAATAGGGGCTTGTAGTTTGAGTAAATAATGTCTACAGTATCTCCAGCCTTGTTTCCTTACTGTTTTTACAATCCCTATTTGAAAGTTTTTAAATTCCCAATTTTTTATTTATATTGTGTGTGTGTGTGTGTATATATAATTCTATTTGATATCGTTTTTCAAAGGGTGGAGGTTGGGAGTTTAATTAGTAGAAATATTAGGGTGGCTGTATTTCAGTTCATTTCTACTTTATGAAATTTAACGATAACTGCCTTCCCACAACCAACTATAGACAGTGAAAGGCAGTAAAAGCTGAGACGTTGTGCATTTGGATATTTTCTGACAGGTGGGATACCCCCAACACATTTGGGTGCTATTACCACAGACATTATCCGTTATGACAATAAGTGGACAACCAGGACTGATAACAGTATTGTGATATTTAATTCATTATTATTTTATAGTGCTGATTTAATTGCCTATGGACAATTAAGGGAATCAGTAGTTTATAAACTATTTATATATATATATATACTTAACTAAGAGATTAAGGAGGGAAGTCTTTAATACAGTCTGGAAAAATACATCTTAATTCAATTATAAAATTTGATGTATCAGTTTAGATGCCATTGAGTGCTTGTTTACATCACAGAAGTGACAAGGTTTCATGTTCCTACCAATGATCAATCGATGGGTTTTGTGTCTGTTGAGCCAGAGGTAGGGAGTGTGCTAAATGATATACATGATATTTATTGTTTCCTTGGGGCTGGACAGATAGATGACTGGTGTTGTACTACCAGGATTATAATAGATGCTCTGGAACACAAAACTGTTGAGGTCATGGATTGGCCTACAAGAATCCCTGTTTTAAATGTTGAGGTCATGGATTGGCCTACAAGAATCCCTGTTTTAAATGTTGAGGTCATGGATAGGCCTACAAGAATCCCTGGTCTAAATGTTGAGGTCATGGATTGGCCTACAAGAATCCCTGGTCTAAATGTTGAGGTCATGGATTGGCCTACAAGAATCCCTGGTCTAAATGTTGAGGTCATGGATAGGCCTACAAGAATCCCTGTTTTAAATGTTGAGGTCATGGATAGGCCCACAAGAATCCCTTGTCTAAATCCCATAGAACACTTATTGGTCCTCCTTGTACTCTGTGTATGTGGGAAAATTTAACCTACCACGTAACTGCAGAGAGCTTGGCATTGCAATAGCTGAGAAATGGGATACAATACTGATGTAAGGTTACTATTTATTAAAGAAATAAAATAGTAACATTATTACAGGAAATATTTGTATTATTGCACTGTATCTTAGCACTGTGACTGTAATTTTAAAAACTTGTTTTAAAGCTCATTTCAAGTAGAAATTGTTATAGGTAGTTGAATGTTTGTTCAAATTCAATGCAATTTTATTATTTATGTGATAATTGTTTGTCACAGATTTGAACAATAAAAAGTTCTCGTTACTTTAGAAAAGCAAAAAAAATGTTTGTACTGTTATAATAGGCAGACACTCCACTAAGGACAGTAGTAATTAAATTATTGTTTTTTGAAATAGTAATTGGTAAATTTTTTTTTTTTTTCCAACAAACACTAATTCTTGGTAATAATACGCCATTTTCTGTGTACATTAAATATAAACTGATACAAAAATTGTATAACAGATTTTTATTTGACTTAATCACAGTTAATACTCAATTTTAAACAAAAATAAACATGTTTTTTACATTATTGAAAAGCTCAGCTTTAATTGTTATGTGATCATGGTACAGTTCTTCGTCTACTTCTTAAATGTTCCCATTCTTAATCATTAATTATGCCTTAAATCATGCTTTGCGGTTCTTGAAAGTTTTCATATCAGAGTTGGTCTGGTGGTTAGAAAACTCAACTTGCAATCTGCAGCTCATGGGTTTGAATCCTATCACTGAACATGCTAGCCCTTTCAGTCATGGGGGTATCATAATGTGATGGTCAATTCTACTGTTCATTAGTAAAAAAAGTAGCCTAAGAGTTTAGAGTGGATGGTGTTGGCTAGCTGCCTTCTCTCTAGTCTATCACTTCAAAACTAAGAATGGCTAGTGCAGATAGCCCTTGAGTAGCTTAGCAAAAATTAAACAAACAAATAAACAAACTTTTCTTGTCACTGACATGTTGCCATTTCTGCCAAACCAAACAATATAACATGGAAGTAACAAAGATAAAGGGATTTATAAGCCATGTATAGGAAAACATTTGTAAATTAAAAAACTATAAGAAAGATGGTAGCCACTTAACATCTCGGAGAGGGGACTTGGCCATATTTCCACTTTCTGTAATTATTCTTTGTGACTGCTTTCCTGTATATGTATGCATGTATGTGTGTGTTTGTATTGACAGATGTGTTTACACACACACACACATTATTTTTAACTCTTTTTTTTTTTTTTTCACTAACATGTTTCTACCTATGACAGTTAATTTTCAAGTACACACAGAACAAAAAAGTTTTTGATATTTCATTACTTACTTGAAACTGGTAAACATTGGGAAGTTAGATGGGGAGTAAGTTGAGATAATCATGTTAATTAATGTTTTTGATAAAAGAAACTATTCTACTAAAACAAAAATATGGAACATGTTGCCAGATTTACAAAATGTAGTTTAAATCGCAATTTGTTTTTCTCTTTTTCAGGATAGGCAGTGATTTTTACCATGCTGTATTGTACATCATTGAAGCCTAATCATCTGGTTACAAGTCACTAGTAAGGAAATTGGTTGTTGATGAAATGTGAACTTGATGCTTTGAACAATAGCATTTATGAATGGTAACCCTATTAATAGATATTGCTTACTAGGAAGCAACACAGCTGTAACTTCAGATAACACTAAGAGTTCACTTCAAGAAAGCAGTAAATGGGTGAGGTATTCTAGATATTCCTCAAAATAAATCAAGAAAAAAACATTAATTACCACACACCTAAAATATTGAAATTTTGGCCTTCTATTTATTATCTGTTGCTACAAAAATGGCTGATGTAATATTGCAAAAGGCAAATATTTGTCTTAATAGATTAAACACTGCCACAGAAAATGTAAATAATGAATTAAGCAAGTTAGAAGAAAGTATGGAGAGGTCCTGTGAGATTGCAAATAATACTTTCTACGAACTTTTAAAGATTGTAGAAAATAGGAAACAAGATTTATTATCTACCATGAAAAAATATCAAGTTGAGAAAAAAAGCTCTCTCTTAGAGCAGTTGGCGACTATTAAGAGAGAAAAGCTTTCAGTGGATCAACAATGTCAAGGTCTTGATAATGAAGTTGAGGTTCGAAACATCTACAAAAAAATATGTCTAATAAATGAAAAGATTAATAATATGCCTGTTTTTGGTGAACCACGAGAGAATGGATTCATCACCTATGAATACGATCATAATAGAGCATTTGATGAGTTGCAAACTGCTTTGGGTACATTTGGTAAGGTTAGGACAAGCACAACTTTTCCTTCTTTGTGCACAGCTCAGGTGGAGGACATTTCAGTGCATCTGGAAGGGCAAACTCTTGTCACAGCTGTAGATTTCAAAGGGAATCCTCAGTCAGTTGGAGGAGACCCCTTAATAGTTGAAATTTTTCATGAGAATGGAGAAATAGTAAAAGCTACTGTTGTTGACAACAATAATGGGACATACACAATCAAATACAGGACAGAAAAGCCAGGTGTTTACAAACTTCACATAACTATTTTTGGTAGACCAATCAAGGACAGCCCTTTCAGGTTTGAAGCATTGCAAGACATCAACCCTGTAGTTTCCTTTGGCACCACGGGCTGTGAAGACAACCAGTTTCTGCAACCTTGTGCTGTTGCCATTGGTCCTGCTGGGCAGGTTTTTGTGCTTGATACAGGTAACAGCAGGATCAAAGTTCTTGGATCTGATTTGGAGTTTATTCATCACATTGTAGGAGTAGGACTGGAAGAATGTGGAGGTACTGGGATAGCAATAACACATGCCAATTCCATGCTAGTCATAAACTGGAAAACTAAATACATAACAGAGATGACATTTGATGGTGAATTTATAAGTCAATCCACTCATCCCGACTTTGTCGAACCTATGGGCATAGTAGTTAACAGTCAAGGAGAAATTCTTGTCCTCGATAACAACCTTAATTGTGTCTTTATTTTGGATGAATCGAGAAATCTGCTTCAAAGGATAGAGCTGACAGGGTTCAGCAATTCTAAATCCCAGGCTGTCAAGTTTGTGGCTGTGGGACCACAAGATGAAATACTTGTAGGAGAATCTTCAGTTTTAGTATTTGCCTCTTCAGGTGAGTTTCTCAAAGAAATCTATCCAGAAGGAAGGAATGGCGGTCATTTTGGAGGTCTTGTGTCCGATAGAGAAGGCAATCTCCTAGTATGTCGCTCAGAGAAAAACAAACATTATATCCAGATCTTCAACTTTGTCTCTGGTCATTTGTCATTTTGTATCAATAGTCCAAAAACAAAGTTGAAAAGGCCGGCTGGCCTGGCCATTTTGAAGAATAATGAGTTGGTGGTTGTAGACTTGGGAAATGACTGCATCAGGAAATATCGCTACAAGTAATTGCCACATATAATGCTTTTGTAAAGCAATATAATATAGACATATATATGTTTCTTTCTAGTTTTTTAACTGTAAAAGTGAGCTGTATGTGTGGTTTTAGTATTAAGCCATGTGTTATTTTTTGTTAGTAAATTACAATTGTTCATTGCATTGAGTAGAAGTTGGTTTGGAATTTCAAACTTTTTCTGTTAGATATATGTGAACTTTTAGTAAATGTAAGAAAACAATGCCTCTAGTTTTGCCCCCAGTGGCACAACGGTATGTCTGCGGACTTACAATGCTAGAATCCGTGTTTCAATACCTGTGGTGGGCAGAGCACAAATAACCCATTGTGTAGCTTTGTGCTTAATTGCAAACAAACAAACAAGCCTCGAGTTTCTAAATTATTCTACAAAAGCATAAGAAAGTACAGGTCTAACTTTTTTAATATGTAGTAGTGATGTAATATCTATGAACTTTTAGTTAATGTTAACTAGAAATAATATATGATGCATTTACCATTTGAATAGCAGTATAATGTAATTTCATGTAAGGAAAATTGAATATAATATTATTTCAAATTAAATTATGTGTGTTTATCAACAAAGAAAAGTTGAAAAATATATGCTGAATGTACTATTTTTCATTTTTGGCTGCTAGAGGTGGATATACAAAACCAATTATCAATGTGTTGAATATACTTTATGCACATTGATTTTGTAGTATAATGATAAGGAATTGTATAATTTTACTATGCCCATTGAAGCAGGATAAATATGTAACATGGAGTTTATGAAGCCAAAGCTTTTTCAAAATAACAAAGAAATATTTTTAAAAATCACACTTCATATGTTAGAGTTATGATAAGAGCAATGGTCAAATCATACTAATCAATTAGAGTAGTCCAGCAGTTAGCAGTTGGTATCGTTTACTTAGTTGCATTTCCTTGTCATTCATCTAAGTTAGTGGCCAAGTACACATTTTAGGACCTTGACTATGTTATAGATGTGACAGTTAAGTCCAAGTATTCAGTCTGACTAGAGGTGACAGTGGGTGGTGTTGAGTAGCTGCCTTTCCTCTTATCTATCAGTTCAAAATTAGGGAAGATTAGCACAGATACCCTCATGTAGCTTTGCTGACATCCAACAAACTAACCTTTGAGTCAGATGTACAACACTTTTGTGTTGATATCAAACCAGAAACTATAGTGTATCATTTCCTTTACAACTCAAAATCAGAAGTTTTGACAGTATTAAAGGTTAGCAAAAACCTTTAGCACCAGCAGTGAACTCATTGGTGGATCCAGGACTTTCAGAAAGGAGTGTGTGTGGAGGGACCTAAATGAATGGATATCAGAGAATGAGAGGTCACGCCCCCCCCCCAAGAAAAATTAATTTTTTAAATATCTCTAAGTCCAATTCCTATCACTCTGCAAATTAGCAATATGAAGTACAGATGAAAATAATTTCTGCTGCCATCGAGGACATCTGACTGTTAGAATCAGAATCTTGAAGTTATATAATGCAATGTTCACTGATTGGCTAGAGAGAAGGATGGAATGTTTAGTCATGCCAATGAAAAGAGCCTCTTCAAAGCCCTATTGAATGTTGTAAATTAGTCATAATATTTTGGAGGACAAGCTCTTTTATAGCTGTCTTCAATACTTTACACAATACATGGACCAGGCTCCCTTTCTTTACAGCAGTACGAACATAACATTTATTCCAGAAAACAATTAAATATATTATTTCTACCCCTGTTTTCTTTTTATTGTTTTACATTGAAAAACTTTATTAACAATACAGTCAACAACACCTTATGGAAACACCTTGTTGCATCATTTAAATCAAAAACTTTTTGTCAACATTCATGAAAACCTATCATAAAGTTAGCAACTGTCTTCATAGGCTTTTCTATAATAAACTCCATAAAATTTGACCCTTGCAATGGAATAATGTGCCATAATTTTAAGAGGCTTTAAAAACTGGTGATAGGTAAGGCTTATAAAAGTTGGCTTTAATAGTAACATCCAAAACTTTGTCATCAGTGTTAAAGTCGTGAAAAACTTGACAATAGCAGTAGTATAGCCCCCTAACACTGGGCAATAATGACAAAACAACTTCTAATGCTTCCCCTCCTAGTTAAACTCTAGCCATTGTAGTATTCACAACCCCTTTTAGTGTTTACAAATGCCAACATACTGGTCTTCCTAAAATATTGTCCTAACGAGCTAGCGTTATGGGACTACTTGATACCTCAAGCTACTGGTCAGCAAAACTTCTTAATAATTCTTAATTTCTTATTGCTAAATTACTAAAAGTTTAATCGGATTTTTAATGATTGTTGGAGTGGTTAAAACACTGTATCCCACATATTTGATTTTGCTAAGAAATTGATTTTTTTGTAACCACAGAATTACATCACACTTTAGTTGCAGAATTGTCGTTACCATTTCCATACTTAGTAATTGTTATTGCCAAATCCATATTCGATTAATATTTAATAATTCTTTATATAATTACTGTGTATTAATATACACCATGCATTACATATATAAATTATGCCTTTTTAATAAAAGCTATTTCCAGAATTAAATTTAATAAAATAGTAATGTTCAAATTAACAAAACCAAATTAATAATAAAAAGATTATAATGGATTCATATTTTCTATTTAACAGTAATACTTAGATGTTGCTGAACATCTAAATTGTAAAAGAAAATTCATTTTTGGAACTGTACAGTTGTATATGCAATTATACATTTTTAATAAATCAATATGTGCAACAGAAAATAAAACTTCAATTTTCAAACAAACTTTTCATAGGCAACAAATTTTTATAATACTATTTTAAAAATAAACAACAATTTTCCAAACTTTCTGGGTATCACACTATCTGCAGAACACAATGTGCATTTCAAAAGTTTGGGTTTTAAAAACATCAAAGTTAAGCTCTTCAGCACAATAGATTGATAATTACATTCACTTGCAAAAGAAAGTATTTTGCTATTAGTAATAATCTTGAAATGAACAAAAGAACACTCCCTGATCATAACATTTAAAAAGCATAGGTACGAGAGGCTTATTAACACTTGCACATTAAGCTATTTCTGTGAAAAAGAGGTTATCTTTTAGTAAGTTACCATTGGCATCAAGTATAAAGTTGGGTAATTAACTCGATAATCTATGGTAAGTATCATCATCATAATACAACTTTGCATATTCCAAACCAGGGCATTTGGACCAGACATCTATTTTTTGTTTACCATGTTTATCTCTCTATGTTAAGCATTGCTCCAAATGCTTTTGATAATATTGATAATGGTGCCAATGCATTATTCTTAATATTTCTAGGATTTATGAAAATGGTTGTAAACATAAGATTTCTCCGTATGCTGATGGTAAAAATTGACTAGCAAAGTCAATGATTTACTCTTGTGATCATTCTATAAGTGATTTAGAAAGATTCAAAAGTTAATTAAATTTTTTAAACACGTCAACATTTTATTGAAAAAAGATTTTTTAGGCTTGCAGTACTAAAATAAGGTCATTCAGAAACTGGAAAAAAAGTTTTTTTATTTAGGTGTTTGAGAGAATCAAGTTATGGATGTTCTATGAACTCACATATTCAATGTTCAAAGGAAAATTCTGAGCATAGAGTATTCCAAGAGGTCCTCTAACAGAAACACTGGTAAGAACAGTAGGATTAGGAGACATCTGCAAATTTGGCAGTTGTATTTTTTGAACAGTGTAGCCAACCTTTGGAAAAGATTTCCATCAGCTGTGGTAGATGCAATAGGATTGAAAGAGTTCAAGAGTGGTCTTGATGAGCACTTGGGAAATGAGGGCTGGATATAGGTAAATTGGTGTTTCACGAAGTGAATGGAACAGCCATGATGGGGCAAGGAACCTCTTGTTGTCCTTTAAACATTATTTACAGTGTTATTTCATTATCTTTTCCCCCCATTTTTTAAGTAATACTTGGTTATGACAACCATTTAGATCTGAAGTAATTTGAGTAATGCTACTTTCCTCTCCAAAGAACTGATAGCTATTATCTCACACCACTGCCAATTTTTTTTTTTTTTGTGTGTATGCACCAAGCTATGAACAAAACTCCAAACCCTATAAGCATCAAAGTGTACTGCATCAGTCTGTGATGCTATCACCATTAGACTATAGCTCTTTATCAGTATTAAGGCAGCACATCTTTCACTTGTTGATCTTATAAGTACTTCATGTATGACCAAAGGCTCATTCTTGATGAGGCAGAAGAGCAGAGGTTATTTGGAAGGGTGGGAGGGTCTGTGAAGAGGTGTATCTGTCTGAAATACATTTCTGGTAAATAAAATTTTAACTTCAGCAATGCTACTCAGATTTTCACAGAACTGACTCTTATATTGGGGGGGGGGGGGTAATTTTCAGTAGATACCCTACTCTTTCCAACCATTTATCCTTTCCAAAGGCTAATTCCATGCCTGCCAGTTTCGAAAGCCAGAAGGGCTCTTGAATTATTTTCACTTGCAGTATCTTATCTACCACTAGTTCCAAGGTCATCAAAAACTAGTTTTGAAAGATGAAATTAAATATATTTCTTTCTGATTTATAGGATATTGACTGAGATTTCTTGAGGTGTTTCAGGGTGGTTTTTCTATATCAAATTGTCAGAGATCCAACTAGAAGGAAAGGCTTTTTTAGATTTATTGTTAACCACTAATAGAGTATGGTTGCACTACAGTTGAAATGAGGGAACATTTGGAGGTTATTGTTAATTGTTTAGTTAGAATTGATGTTTTGATACATATTGAGATAAAAATAAATTGTAGTTCCTAATTTTCAGAAATCCAGGTTTGAGACTAGACACAAGATTTATACATTATTGAATTATTAAAAGGTGATTTTGGACAGACTTTAGAAATTTTAGAAAATGCTTTTAATTCAACATAGGCATGTTCCTAAAAAAGAAAAATGATAACAAGGAAGATTAAACGTAATTAGCATAATAAGGACAGAAAGGAGAAAATTGAGGATAAATGCCATAAGTTTAAGAAGTTTAGATTGGCAGATAGGTTTAAAAAACTATTGGATAGCTAGCGGTTAGTTAATAAAGACACTGGAAAATCCAAAAGGGCTCAAGAGAAACAGCTAACTGATAATGTTAAAACAAACAGCAAGGATTTTTTTAAGTATGTTAAAGTGTCAAGCTTATGTAAGCAAAATGTTAAAATAGGAATTGGACCCCAAAGGATGCTTATGGCAAGGTTGTTGTTAAAGATTATAAGATGGCTGAGCTTCTGTTTTAATGAAATAAGATATTAACAATATTCCTGACCTTGAGCAATTTTTGG
Source organism: Limulus polyphemus (assembly GCF_000517525.1). NCBI lineage: Eukaryota > Metazoa > Arthropoda > Merostomata > Xiphosura > Limulidae > Limulus > Limulus polyphemus. The sequence continues at coordinate 88,189 of NW_013668383.1, read as the reverse complement.
AAAATTTTGGAATTGACTTGAATTATGGAGATGATAATCCCTTGGTGATAAATAGAAAGACTGGAAGATTAAAAACAGATAAATTACTAAATATGCTTCTGTGGAGACCCAGAAAGTATTTTGCTTTAAGAGTAAATGAAACAATTATTTTTATTTCTTGTCTTTGAAATGTGTATGTCATGCTGTGTGGTAGCCTACAGAGTGATATATCATAATTATTCTTGTGATTCATGGCATGATCATGTTCTTTGACAGTACAAATTGCAACATTAAGCATCCCTTATGTGATGTCATTTTACTGTCTACTGACTGACAGCACACTACTGTATAGTGGTGTGAGTGATTATAAAGGTTACCTCTCCAGGCAGTCCCCTCTGAAAGTAGAAGATTCTTTTACAGGTTCGTTTCCTACCTCTGCTTGCATGACATTAGAGATATCCGAAGTAGGATATACTTCCTCAATAGATGTATCATAGTTCTAACAATGATATCATGGTATTTACAGCTCCAGGAAAAATATGGGAAAATATAATTTTACTCTCCTGCTCCTGGAAAGACCCTTAAATTTCATTTCAGTGTTATAAAACTGAGAAAGATTAGAATAATGAAATGAAAATTGAGGAAGCTGCAAACAAGTAATGGATGAATATGAACCAGTATTTTAAACTTTTATTGACATTTCACCTTCCCTCATTGAAACTATATTAGTTGCTGTTTAATTGGAGAGTTGAAAGTTGACTTGTTTGGGGAAAATTAACTATTTTTTTGTTTCAGATTGTGTGAAATTCTTGTCAGTTTCAACACATTTATGATTTCTGGTTTGAGTGGATTAGTCAAGGTATGTGATAATCCATGTAATGTTATTTTTTCTTCTAATAGTCAGTTCTATTTTTAGTTAAGTATGTTTGTTGTACTTTACTGTGATTTATATAAAATATTTTTGTTGATCCTATTCTTTCACTTGTTGCAATAACAAATAAAAATTAAAAAAGGAAATGTATCGAGCACTGGCAAATTGATTTTAGAGTGTTGGATAGAGCTTCTGTAAGTTTTGTACCTGACAAGCACTGACAAATTGATTTTAGAGTGTTGGATAGAGCTTCTGTAAGTTTTGTACCTGACAAGCGCTGGCAAATTAATTGTAGAATGTTGTGTAGATCTCTGTAAAAGAGTTTTCTTTAATTCTTAACTACTAGGCTAAAGCTTGGGAGCATTTTTTTTTTTAAATAAAGACCCTTTCAACATTGTTCGCCATTAATTGGTCAATATCTAGCAGGTTCGAACTTTTTCTGTTTATTAACCTAAGAGACTGACAAAAAAATAACTGGTAATTAACTATGAATTGTTAAATTACTGATAAGTTTGAAACATCCTGCAAAACTGCTTAGTGGTCTGGGAAATTTTGTCACCCTGAAAGTGTAGGAATCATGGGATTGGGTACTTCAACATTTTTGTAATTTTTTTCTATTTTACTTTTGATGTTCCTATTGCACTGTATTCAAGTTTTTGAATCACATCATTGAGACAGGACTAGTTTTTGTTTGGTTTTCCCAAGTACCCACTGATTTGGCCAGTTTCATGACTGACTCACTGGTTATTTTAGATATATATGAAGGGTGGTTAAAGCTCCAGGAACATTTCCACTCATTTTTTTACTGGGCTACTCTCTTGAGAACCTTCCACTACAGGACTGCAATGTATTATTCCTCTTACTTGTTTATGCCACCACCTATGCTCCCATCATTAGCTTCACAGGTAAAAACATTATCCACTTAACCAACTTTTTCTTTTTATACATATTAAGGTACACCAAGGCAAAAAAGATGCTCTGCTGAGTAGAATGTCTTCTTTTTGAGTGCCATTTTGGTCCAGTCTTTATAAAAATGGTACTTTCCACTCATTCTCTCTCAAATATTTCTGGTTCTGGATTCTACTATAATTCTGTTTGATCACATCTGTAACACACATTTATATAATTTCCTGGTTCCGGCCTTCTTTTCAATGTAAAAATCTAATCACTGTATAACTCTTTGCTTACGGATGTATAGATCCAATTACTGCACACACTCTGGACACTTGTATAAATCTAATCACTGTATACCTCATTGTTTAGGGATGTATAGATACAATTACTGGACACCTGTATAAATCTAATCACTGTATACCTCTTTGTTTATGGGTGTATAGATCCAATTACTGGACACTTGTATAAATCTAATCACTGTATATCTCTGTTTATGAATGTGTAGATGTGATCACTGCACACGCTCTTGACACCTGTATAAATCTAATCACTGTATACCTCTTTGTTTAGGAATGTATAGATCTGATCACTGCACACACTCTGGACACCTGTGTAAATCTAATTACTGTATACCTCTTTGTTTAGGGATGTATAGATCTGATCACTGGACACACTCTGGACACTTGTGTAAATCTAATTACTGTATACCTCTTTGTTTAGGGATGTATAGATCTGATCACTTCACACACTTTGGACACCTGTATAAATCTAATCACTGTATACCTTTTTATTTATGGATGTATAGATCTGATCACTGCATGCACACTCATACACTTTGCTTATTAGAATGTTCAGCAAAATACTTTACACCTGTCTTCTTCAAACTTGTTTCTGTGTTCATTCATATTTTTCGATTTCTAGTCTACTCTCTAAGCTTGTCCAGATTATATTAAATTAGGTTTTATTTTATTTTAGGTGAATGAAAAGAGTAGCAGATGATAATGTAATTGTAATTGGGTTAAAGATCATTGTTTCAGAATTTTTTAGTTTTCATAATTAGGTTTTGTTTGCAGATTGTTTTATGCAAAACCACACATGAAACTACAAAAGGAAATTCAGGCTACACACATGTTTATATATCAAGACAAATTAAAGTATCACGTACTATGGAAAAAAATGTTAGTTTTATTATTTAGTTACAAATGTAGACTACAGATAGCAGCACAGAAAATGTTCTGTGCCACAGAAATACGAGATAAACATTTCATTTCTTTTATAAGATAGTTAAGTATGGTTTGTGTTTAGAAAACCAAATGTTTTATCTTTTCTGTTACATTAGATACTTAATTGAAAGTCTAATTGGGCAACTATGTATTAGAAACAAGAACTTTAGTCTATAACTGAGGATTTAACCTGACTTAACCTGATTTTGCTATTCCAAATACTTATTTTTGAATTTGCGTTAAATACAAAAACTCTCCAAATAGGCAGAAGACTGTACAGGAATATATGCATGCACAATTTTCCGAGATTCAAACTAAAAAAGATGTAGACTATCCAACAAAATTTTAAACTTTAAATGTTTAATTGACTTTGCAAAGCATTTTTTCATCAGATGACAAACTATTTCCACCAGTGGTATAAGAGTAGTAAGCCTATAAGTATAATTACGTGGACAATTTTTATCACCTCCATTAAAAAGAGGAGTAATATTAGCCAATTTCCAATCTTCTGGCACTTGCCCACTACTCAAAGACTTATGGGATAAGTATCATCTGACCCAGGAACCTATATCTCTTTACACTTCCCAGTTTTTTTCTTAAGCTAGAATTAATGTGATCATCGTTTTTTTAATATTGTTGCAATTAAGCAATGGTTCAGGATGAGGAATATTGCTTAAATAAATCTTCCTTTATTATCCGTCAAGGAAAGGCTCTACTTGCATTCTAGCATTTTCCTGACTCTTAATGTATTTAAAGAAGTCATTACTGTTATTTTTTACATTTTCAACCAGTCATTTTTTATATATCATTTTAAATGTTCTCACATCATGTTTGAACAACTCTTGATCTTCTCTAATCTTGTAAATCTTCTGTTACAGCAGTCAGTTTAAACTTCTTAAATTTATAATACTTTTCTTTTACTTCATTTTTCCTACTCTTTGTGACCAAACATGGCTTTTTATTTGCAGATATCATTTTATTATTTAATTTATTTTAATTTTTGTTTTGTCAGTATTTCCAGTTAATTCGGTTGATCCATTTACAAGAGAGTTTTTGTTGTTCCTTTTCAAACTTTCATCAGTCATGATTTCCATATGCAGTAAAACATCTAACATGATTGAGCAATGATTACTTGAACTCTACAATTTATATATTAGAAGTTATTAACAATAAATCTAAAATAGCATTTCGTAGTAGGCCTCCTGATTAATTGGTAAAGAAACCTATCCTGAACATTTTCTAAAAACATGTTTCCCTCATGATTTGACTCTTATAATTTCCTAACCTCTATGCCTAAAATAAAAATCACCCATAATTGTGCTCTCATTATCTGAAATCTTAACCTCACTGTAAGATTACTAATTTCATCAGTTTCATCTGGTGATTGTAACAAACTCCAACTAAAAGTTTCCCTTGTATCTACTAACAGAAGCCTAAATATATGGTGTCCCAAAAAAATTTACACATTTTAATGTGGACCAAAAAAGTACAAATTCTGATACTGTACATTACCTTTTCTCACATAAATACCTATTCTCGTTCAGTGCTGCCTTCTATATGCAAAAACTTTTATGCATGCCACAAGCCTTTTATCTCCCCTCCATTGAAATTGACTGATTACAAAGCATTTCTCATGCAAATAATCATGCATCAACCTTCCATCAATAAGTGTGTGACTACTCTCATGTTGCATGTGACTCCCTCTATTCAATTCTACCAAACTGTCACTTCTCATTTGGCAGTACTCATTTTCAGATGATTTTTCTTTTGGTGGTCTTCGTGTGAATTGTTTGTGATTTTAATAGTTTGCTTTCTGAAGTGGATTTCTTCATTACTTTTTCTTTACATTGAAGAAATCTTTTATTTTAACTAAATTTCCCAATCTTTTTTTTTTCTCACACTCAGCTATTTTACATCAGAACTCTTGTTTGATTTATGTATTTCAACAATGAATTTTGAGGTTAATGTTCCCACTTCGTTGTTATGCCTTTAGCACTGTTTTCACAGACTGCAGGTGGGGCAGACCTATCGTTGGATTTCTCTGCTGTTATCTGCTGTGAGATTGATCATTATATGGGTCAATCTCATTCCCCTGAACTTGCTACACTAATCCTCCTGAACAGGCCAAACCCATTCAGGCCGATGAAGATTTGATAGCCTTTTTACACCACCTTTACCTACCCTTCCTGCAGAATCAGTTAGGCCTAATATGGCATTTTTCAACATGATTTCTTAGGTATGTGATGTTTTATCCAATTCCCCATTTTTCTGTGATTTCTTATTATCTCCATGTTGTCTTCAGCTCTCGCTTTACACACATGGTTTCACTGTTGTTGGGATCTTCTGGGTCACAACGCGACCTTGTCCTGGGTTTGTTTGCCATCATCTTTCTTTTAGGGATTAATGTATGTCCCTTTTTTATTTGGTGATATGTTTTAGATCATGTATCTGAGACTTTGGAATCACAAGTGTAATCTGTGTGCTAACACATTACCCTTTCCTCTGTGGTAGCACATTTGTCACAGTTGGAGCCACGACCAGCCCCTATTCCTTTCCCATCCTGGTCCTTATCTACCCTTCCCTGTTCCTTCTTCCAGGGGTTTCTAATCTTGTCATTTTATTCATTGTTGTTGGAGATGTCATCAATAGTACCTGCGACTAACCAGTGGGTTCTGGTCCAGTGAGAGCTTGACTGTATGATTTTGTTACCCTTTGGTGATCTTTCCATACAGATCCATGAGTTATTGGGTTTTTATCAGAGGGACTTGTCCTACTATTTCTTTCCCCACCACCTTTGTCTAAGGTAACCTTTTCCTTCCCCATGACTCAGGATCCGGCTACTAAACAGCCAGTGTCTGTTCAAGATGGTACAAGATTTTTTGTCTCAACAGGCCATTGCATCTGTTCATCATCTTTCTCCAGGCTGTTTGTTGTCCTCACGACAAACTGGAGACTGGTGTCCTGTACTAGGTTTGTCCTGCCTCAATCTAATTTTCAATCTGCTACATTTTACCTAGGAGTCATTTCTCATGCTTAGATGAGCTTTTTCTCTAGGTTTATAGATGACCAAGAGGAATTTTGCGAATGCTTATTTGCATATCCTGATATCTCATCACTCGCAACCCTCTCTTCAGTTTGTTCTCCACTGGGTGGTTTATTTGTTTTGCGCACTGCCCTTCAGACTTGGTTTGGCCCTGTATGTTTTGTCAGGCAATCAGAGTATTCGTTCGTTACTTACATGCTCTCGGGTTGCACTTTCCTCTCTCTGGGTACTATTAGCTCCTTCCAACCAGGAGTCCACCTATTACCCTTATCAGTTGTTTCTGGAAGTGGCTATAGTGGGCTGGTTAATCAAGTTGGAGAAGTCCTTACTGTGACCTATCCAATATCTTGTCCACCTCAGTTGGGCCCACCCTTCTCCTCTTCAACCTCGTTCAGTGGGTTTTCAGTTGTATTACAGTTTGTGAAGTTCTATCGCTTTTGGGGATGTGATCTTCCATTGTAGCCCTTATCCCCTTAGGTCAGGCTCATATGTGGACTCTTTTATGAGCTCTTCATGATCAGTGGAATCTTGCAATGGATCCTTTGTCAGCTGTTATTACCCTTGTTGATGATTTACACTGGTGGTTAGACACGATCAGTATGTTGGCGGGTGACCCGCTTACTCCTCCTCATCAAGATTTACACATTTCATGGATGTATCCCTTCGAGGATGCGGGGCTTGGGTTGATAAACAGGAAGATTTGTGGTTTTGGTGTGCAGCTGAGAGGTCTTACCAACATCCTGGAACTTCTCACTGTAAGTCGTGTTTTGGTTCATTTTCTCCATCTGGACAGAAATCATCTGGAAGTGATCCATTCTAACTTTTCTTCAGTGGTTGTTTATCACCAGGGCGGCACCTGTACTCAATCCCTTTTTTTGGGCCTACATGCTCGATATTATATCATTGCTTTTCCTCTTGTCATTGATTGGATTCCAGTGGCATTGACTTCAGTGGGGTACTCCTCACATTGAGGCATTTGCTACATCTCCTACCCACAAATTGCCTTGGTTTTGGTCTCCAGTCCCTTGTCTTCTTGCTCTGGCTATCAATGTTTTCAGCCAGAATTACCCCAACACATTTGTATATCCTCTCCTTCTTCACCGGGTGGTTTTGATCCTTCTTGATATTCCATGTTCAGTCCTTCTGTTAGCTCCTTCCTGGCTGTTTCAGCTGTGGTTTCTGTGGCTTCCTTCTTTGTTACCTCTTCCTCTGACTCCTTCCCTTCTTTGCCACCCTCAGTCACCGGTGTTTCGTTTGGACCTTCCTGTCCTCCATCTTCATGCCTCCCGTACTTTGTTCCAGGTATCTTCTCATCCAATTCAACACCTTACTTTTTCATTGGAGTTTCATCTTCATTGTCCTTTGGAGGTACTTCTTATATCAGGCATATGGACTACCCATGATATGTTCATCTCTCACTATTTGCATCAGATCTTGGTTTTTTCTTCTTCTTTGGATTATCGTCTTCCACCTGTAGCAATTCTTCAGAATTCAGTGACATTTTGACTGGGTAAGTTATTTTTTCTTTTCATCGGTTCATTTTCCTTTTGCTGTTGCTCATTGTTTGGATCCTGCTCTGTGGTGAGTAGTGCCTGACCAAGTATTATTTAGTAGATCAAATCGTCACTGTAAGGCCATGTTGACTTGCATATTATATTTCCATGGCCATGCAATGCACACTGCAGAGATGGGATGTTACACAAGATCACTTTTAGGTTTATTCTCATGATGGAATTTTAACAAAAACTGTTGTGTTCATTTATCCTGTCATATTGTGCCTTTTGTCTGTCAAGTAATATATTTAATCTTTTATACTTTTAATGCACAGTATTTCCATACATCTACTTCTTTATGCCCATTATCACTGTCTCCACAAAAAAAATTTAAATCAAGATAATATTTTATCCAGTTAACAGGTACTTTGCATTTTTTGCCCATTATTGAAGAGTTGTACTTGTTATTATTAAGGAAATAATTATCCAGATATTAAATCAAACATTTTATTAATGCCAGTTGATCCTTTACCTACTGCACTACTACATTGAACCAATATCTACGTTTTTTTCCTTCTTTCTCAGTCTCTTAAATGTACCTGTGCTTTTTTCTTAATCTTCTGTTGTTGTTTCCTTTCTCTCATTTCTCTGTTCTAATCCAGTTGTTATTATTTTGCAGCAGAGTTGTAGATATTAACTACATTACATAACCTACAGAACACCAAAACTTAACTTTTTCACTCCATACGGTTTTGTAAAGATAAAAGATTGACTGTGGCATCTATAATGGGAACACATAACTATATTGCTATATTCATTGTTAAATCAAAATAAGAATTCACATTTTTCTAACAGACAAATTACTTTACCTTTGTTGATTCCAGCTCTGTGATTTCACTAGGGAAAAATTTTGGCTTGCTAACTTTTCTGATATTATTTGAAGAGGTGTGGATTTACTCATTTAGTGTATCTGGATTTTCAGAATACATCTGACAAGGTCCACATAAAAAGTCTAACACAAAAACACTAGCTTAGTAATAGTATTAGTAGGCTAACCTTCTAATTCTAAAGACTAAACCATTAAATGTAATTATACTGACTGAGTAGTTACCAGTCGCACCCAATGCTCACGTGTCTCCATTCGTATTACTATAGCAAAATAACAGTAGGCCTAAACTTAATAAAGTACTAATGTGATGGTTACATCATTCGTTTTAGGGCGTAGCAAATGTACCGCTAGTAGTAATATTAATGACGTTACTCCATAAGATACTACGGCTTGTGAAGCATTAGTAGTAAAGTTATACAGGAGAACGTTTTTAATCTAACATTTATCTTTCAAATAATTTGCCTCTCCTCCAATTATACGTCGAACTAATTGAATATGTAACAAAGAAAGTACAATGAATATTTATTTACGTATTTTTAACTAAAATGATCACAAAATTAAAAAATATATTTTTATAACTGTAACACTCACCGCATAAATGTTTTCTGCTGTCCAGGTCGATAGAATCTATACTGTGCACGATTACGAGTTCCCTCTAACGTTACGTTAAGTATAAACAGACATGTTAAAAAAATCTGTCAGTAATTAAATAAAAACTTTGTATACGTTTCAGCAAAGTGTATCACAGATCGTTAAAAAGAGTGTTAGACAATATCGTTACATAATATTTCTTGAGTTTCTTTACATGCTTACTATTCTGAGGGAAACGTAAATTAATAATGTTACCAATATCCTTAGTTATCACAATTTGTTACAGTTTAAGTTAATCATATAACTAATTGAAATTCGATGACGAGGAACCCACTTTGAAACTAATAATGGTTGGAGACGGCTTGAATGGGTAACGAAGAAAATCTTTAATATAAGGTTAACATGACAA
>NW_013668383.1:64177-77797 GCF_000517525.1 Limulus polyphemus | reverse complement strand
TTTCTCAAAGGGTGTTCTGGCCAATCAAAATCCTCTCCCTCCTTGTCCCTTGATTTTAGGATTGCGTCATGAGATCGAGTTTCAGGCGGGGAGGTCATTGGCAGTTAAAGCATGTTTATTCTAAAAGTTGGTTGAAACTTTACTGACCTTCAAACTCAGTTGCCACCATAAGTATTTGTTTATCCACAGTATATCACCTAGACAGATCTGCACGTACACTGCTCAAAAATGCAAGTATAATAAGAATTTGTAATACCCACGACAAGGCAGAAACCACTTATACTACAATACGTCAATCATCTTTCTCAACTCATTGTTCTGAAAGTTAGAACTTGAAAATCTGAAATACAAATTATTGGTCATTCAGCCTATGCTATCTATAATCGGAGTTTGGAGTACTCCAAGTTGTTCACGAACCGTGGCTAGATCTCACAGAAAACCTCTCTGGTGTATTTAATAAATGCAATTTCTAAAGCCCCTGTTTAGAAATAAAATACATGAAAACGTACCGCTTCCACTAAAAATCATGTCTGTCATTAGCAGTAGGATTCCTAAAAATCGGGCGTGGAGAGAAGGGTTCATAAATACGTAACGTCACCAGTAAGGTTCATGAGGATCTAATATTATCGGAAGTGTAATTGTTAAAAGATATGCAGAGCAGTATATTTAGTCTTAAAAAAAAAGACGAAGCTTTTCTTCAAGAGTTGAGATAATAGATGCGTACTATCAGAATAAATTAATCTGAAAGCTTTCGACGAGACTAAAGTTAAGGTAAAAAAATAATTGAAAATTGTCATTCAGTTGTAAGGTTTTACAATTGGTGCAAGTTTAGTTTCATTAGACAATTGTAATTGTTGTTAGGCAAAAAATGAGTTATTTTGTTATGAAAAGTGGAGAGAGTGTTAAGTTATTTTTGTTAAATCAGAAGCGTGTTTGATCAAAATACGTTATATTTTGAATAAATGATCGCATATGTGTTTTCTACTTATTTAATTGTTTGTTAAGATTAAGATAGTTAGGTGTATTTTGTTATAATGTTCAATTTCAAAATATTTGGTTTAGTGATAATCAAATGGTTTTTTCTGTATGTGACAACTTAAAAAAATGTCCAGTATTTCTCTGTTCGTGGCATTCCAAGGAGATCAGTTGAAGTCGCTACCTTTAAGTTAAAGTGAAAGTAACATCGTGTTTGAAGTAAATATAACTTTTTTTCTACTCGTTTATTTTATGATTCACATTGTTGTTGTTTGTGAATAAAACGTTTATTATGATAGTGAGAAATGACGACTGCATATTCACATAGGTCAGATTATTAAATCGTTTATATTATTTTTATGTTTATTCACTAAATTACAGATACGTATTATGCAGCTATTGTGATACGCGCTGAGATTGCTATAAAGTGGTATGTTTCAAAATGAACTTGTTTATTGACTTTTGTAGTAATCAATGTGTATGGATTTTTGGCAAGTTGAAATGTTAATATTAATAAGATTTTTTCAATGAAACTGTTTATACAAGATTAATGCTTTTAATTGTAATGTATTTCATAAGTGTAACTAGTGTTTAGGCAGCTAGTTCCGGTTCATTTAGTCGTATGCAGTCTTAAGTTCAGTAGGCTTTTTACGTGTTGAAAACTAGTCCTCTTAAAAAAAAAAACATTACTCGAAATAAAAAGATCGGTATGAATATTTTTTAATAAATACTTTTAATAATACTCGATTCTGATAAACATGAATGTTGTTGGCCTAGTCATCTGTCAAGTTTGCACTCGGTCATAATGAACATAAATGTTGTTGGCCTAGTCATCTGTCAAGTTTGCACTCGGTCATAATGAACATAAATGTTGTTGGCATAGTCATCTGTCAAGTTTGCACTCGGTTATAATGAACATAAATGTTGTTGGTCTAGTCATCTACAAAGTCTGCACTCTGGCAGTAAATAAACGCATATTGTTGACAGTCGTCTATCAAGTCTGCACTCGTTCAGAAGCTAGGCCAACAATGTACTTTTTTTCTTCTGACCGAGTCCAGACTTGGTAGATGACTAGGCCAACAATGTACTTTTTTAAACGTTCTCCTTCACTTCTATGGTCATTTATTTTTTGCTAGTAGTTGCATTACTTCACTCTGACAGAGCAAGAAACACTGACTAGACCAACAATAAACATGTTCATTCTGACCGAGTTCAGACTTGGTAGATGACTAGGCCAACAATGTACTTTTTTCTTCTGACCGAGTTCAGACTTGGTAGATTGAGATGGAATCTCAAATTGTTGTTTTATTCTACATGCTATAAAACGTAGTATGAGCTTTAGAAGGCAATTTCTCACACACATATATAAATAAGACATTCCTGTTTCTTAATACGTTTTTATCATCGTTGTCATGTGGTGGTAGAATTAGTTTATAGCTGGAAAGTGAATTGCGTACGTATTGTTTTATTATATTTGCCTTAAAGAGATTAGAGCGATTTGTGACAATTGTTTTTGTGCAAGATAATACCGAAATCTGATATCAGATGTAAAATAACATCTAATTTAATCAAGGAAAGAAACATCCTGTACTTTATCGCACAGAATATTTAAGTTTCATATTTTTGCTAATGCATTTTAGTTGTGTTCTTTAACCTTGAATTTAATAGATAGAATCTGTTGGATGTTGTGACGACAGCTATTGTGGCTTAAAATAAAGAGTCTTAAGTATGAAATGTATGTGATGTGTGTTTGATATATAAGGTATGAATAATATGTATAAAGGTAAGAAGACACAAATCAGCAGACTTGTTTTGTTGTGTACATTTGCGTATATATATAAATGATGTCTTGTTTTTCTCTTCGATTTCATACTCCAAGTTGGTCTAAATTTTAAATTATAAAATTTTCACCATTCAAAGATTTTGTTTTAATGGTCTGTTAAAATGCAAAATAAAACGTTGGTATTTGATACTAAATGCTGAATTGACCTTCAAAGTACATCAGGCACTAACAGTGTAGTTCTGATTGGGTGTATTCGAAGAATTTTATTTAGAGAATCTCCCCCTCCCCTTTTTTAAAAATTCTAAACGGATTACATTAAATTCCGAAAAATTCATGCTTTGTAGCTCGTAAATTCATTTTATTCTCTGTGCTAATAAATGTATTCCAATGTTATCCTACCGTCAATAGTAACCAACGTTTGAGGGCTGAAATAAATTAGCTCTTGCATTTTAATTTATGAGATGTGCTGATTAATCATTGATTTGTTAAAATACCGTAATTTCTAACTCCAACAAGGTTCTTGCCCCAGTGTGAGTTAAACCCCGCCTTTTTGTTCTTATTTTTTATCCTGTGTTCTTGTAGTTTTACGTTGATTTCAGAGGAAAGTTATGGTCGATTTGTGAGAGGCTACATGACATAAGTGGTGCCCCCGTCGGCAAATTCTAGGAATACGTTCCTTATGGCCTGTGTGTGCACACGTAATTACACTAATGTATATATGTTACGGTTTTGGAGATATTGTTACGACAGCGGAAGTCACGTGACGCTGGTAACACGTGATGAGTTTCTAGAAGGATCGGGGGGCATCACGAATAATCCAGTATTTGCTAGACGCCCTCTATTCCTGAATATAAGCGCGCCAGATAAAGCGAGACAGTTAATCGGAATTGGATAGCAGATAGAGAGATAGAGACAGATAATTGAGTCAAGTGAGCGGTAGTGACCATAAATAAAGTACGTGAATCGTTGTGAATTATAGCGTGTGTTTAAGTTAAAGTGACTGTGGAAATTAAGTGTATTACAAAGTTTGTAACGAGAAAGAATAAACTAGTTTTAATTAAGAAATGACTTGTATCGCTGAAGTTTCTAGGAAAGAATTTTTACGGGAAATTACCAAACGAGCAGATACGTAACAATATAAACAACGGAATGTGTAGAGTACCTTTATAGTCTCTCTATATGTTTGACTAACTGAGTTTGTGTAGGATAGCTTCATTTCTATACTTTCGTTATCTTGATTTCAAAGTGTTGGCAGTATGTGAAATATTCAGAAAGAATGGACAATTATAAGCCCTTTATCTACACGGACAACGTTTATATCACACAAAGTGAGACCAAAACATTTGATCTAGAACAAGCTGCGATGATTGCTTTAAGAGCAAAGTCCGAACAATCAGTTATAAGTACTCGTTAGCTCTTCCTGGTTTATAAAACTTCTAAAATATATGAATAAGCCTGACCGTTTATGCGACAAGAGAGATCATCTTGCTATTACCATAATGTAAATTCAAAGTCTTATGAATTAACCAAACTTTCTCTGGCTTTGCAATAATACACTATTTGCTAATTCCGTTCTCAACCAGTAGTTACTTCAAGTCCCTCATCATGAGCAGCTTTTAAGAAGAAGCTCCAATAGAACAGTGTGCGTGTATATATTGTAAGATTAATCGTTCACTGGTCACATGGAAACAAAGTAAACATCAAGTCATGTAATGACTACCTTTCAAGTTCGTAACAACATTCTGTTGACTGGGCAATACTCTTATCAACATCAAATAAAACATTATATCTAAAATTGCATTATTGGTGCATTTTATCGTTGTAGTAATAATTTACACCATTAAACTCTTAACTTAACCACCCCAATTTATATGTTGTTTTAATACATATAAAGCAGATCTTCACTTATTTGGCCATCATTCGTAGGCAAATGTCCACCTTCAGTAGAGCCATCAATATTATCACAATCGCTTATTACATTTAGTATGATTATTATATTGCTCAATACGTGTAATGAAGCACAATAAAATAAATGGTTTAACTGAACACCAAGCTTATACTTTCAAGCTAAAATTTTTCTATACCTTATTTAACATAGTCTAAACTCCAATTAGCAGCGAACTGGTGACTGTACTATTTGAAGTTTAACATTTTAAGGATTAGCTTTAATGAAAGTTAGTACGTGTAACGTTACTTTAGGCTTAGGTATATTTCAACTTGCAGGTAAATCATAAAACAGGATAAATAAGTTGTTTTACTAAACAAATGCAATCTCAAAAACTAGTCTATTGTTTTAAGGATTATTTTGTGTACTTCAATTTAGATCCATCAGTTTAAATTCAGCTTATAGATACAGGTAGGTTATAATATATCAGGCTAAATACATTTTACTATTTATATTAAAGTTACGTATATTGTTCTAATAAATTATTAAGTTCAATATAATTAAGATCAACTTTATTAGTCTAGTGTGAAGACAAACTAGGGATAAAAACAAATGTAATAGGTTCTTAAACGTTAGGCTTAACAGTAACGGTGTTAACAATAGGCTACTGGTATTTGGTATTTATTTTCAGTCTATAAATACAATGGTTAAGACTGGTGTAAGAGTTAAGCATTCACAGTTTGTTAGGTATATTGGGTGCAATGAGTGGGTTTTATTGGGAACTCGGGAATGGCATGTAATTTTAAGGAAGCTAGTAATGAATATGTGTAATTTTTATATAGAGTTTGTAGGTTGGAGAAGAAGTTGGAGGCAAACGTGATTAAAGTAGAAGCAATATATAAAGAGAAGTGTAGGCTGTTGGAAATGGCAGCAGGGTTTCAAGAGGAGCTTAAACTTTTACATGCTAGGGATACATCAGCCAACAATGACTTTCCGGAAGTTAGAATACTATCAGAGTAAAACGTAGTGAATTTAGTTATAATGAGCCTATTCTGTTGAGCAACAAATTTCAGCCCTTGGCTTCTGCAGATGAGGAACTATTGGAGGGAAGGAAAACAAAAGGGTCAGAAAAGGATGTGGATGATAAGAAGGTTATAGTTATGGGTGATTCCTTGACAAGGCATGTGGATAGAATAGTCTGTATGGTAAATAGGGAGAAAGAATCAGATTATGCTACCCAGGGGCACAGGTGGAGGATATAACTGACAGAGCAGGAGATATAATATAGGTAGGGTTACCATACGTCCCAGTTTGACCGGGATTGTCCAGGTTTAGCAACGCTGTCCCGGCCGGTTTGAAATTCTGTCCCGGTTCTAATCACAGTTTACTAAAAATTAATTTGTCCTGTCTGAAAATGTAAGATTGTTTCATATACATTAATATCAGAACTTTAGTGGTTATCAGATAGCATATTTAATGTAACTAGGCTAAAATTCTACTTGTAATTATGCCATGTGGATTTGTTTATGTTTGAATCAACATACGTGGTAATGGCGCCTGCACGTGCATGCCGGCTCTTCTGTCAGCCAATAGCGATGTCCAATCCATTTATATAGATCAGTGGCCACAGCGCATGTATGTGGTACTGTTGGCATTTCGCCATATTTTGTGGCTTTTACCCATTTCCGAACTTTACTTTAGCATAGATTTTGAAATTTTTACTTTAAAAAATTTTAATTTACTTTTACAATGCCAAAAACAGCGTGCACATTTACCGAAGAACTCGAGAAGAATTATCCTATTCTAAAACAGCTTTGTGTGGACAGTAAAATGTGATCACTGTTTTGCTGAATTCTCTGTGGCGCATGGAGGTAGATTGGATATTAAAAACCATTTGCAATCTCAAAGGCACAAGGCGAGTGTTGCTTCAGCTGCTAGTTCGTTACGATTAGATACTTTTTAAAAAGGTCAGAAACAACCGAATTGGAGCTTCTAGTTGCCGCAAAAGAAGCCGCCTTTGCTTTTCATACAGTTTCTCATAATTTGAGTTTCAAGACATCTGACTGTTCATTAAAGTTGGTTTCAAAACTTTTTGTGCCAAAATTTCGTCTACCGCAAACAAAATTTGAAGCCGTGATTTTGAATGTAATTGCACCAATAACTAGATCTGAGTTTGCTACAGTCCTAGCAGGGGGCAAACTTTGTGACAATTTTTATGGACGCTTCGAACCGAAAAGATGTTAAAATGATAGCTTTCAGGATTCAATACTACATTCCTGGCCAGGGGATACAAGTCAAATTCTTGGATATATACACTCTTCCAGATGAGACGGCTGAGATCTTGACTGATGGCTTTGTCTCAGTTATTGACAAACACGGGTTGAAAGAAAAAAGTTGTTGGATTTTGTGGAGACAACTGTAACACAAATTTTGGCGCCGTAAAACGCAAAGGTAAGAACAACATCTTTAGCCGATTAAAAACCAAACTTGGAAGGGACCTTGTTGGCATTGGCTATGGTGCACACATTGTGCACAACTGTCTCCAAACAGCTGTTGATGTGTTACCAATCGATATCCAAGCACTTATTGTGAAAATTTTCAAATGTTTTCACATATACACAGTTCGTGTAACACAGCTAAAGGAATTTTGTGACTTTACCGGAGTGGAATACAAAAAGCTATTACAACATGGTAAAACCAGATTTTTGTCAATGCTACCAGCAGTTGAAAGAATTCTTTACATTTTTGCTGGCTTGAAATCCTACTTTTGTTCCCAAGAACACTGCCCAAAATTTATAAAACAATTCTTTGAAAATGATTTTGGAGAAATGTATTTATGGTTTGTACATAGACAGCTCAGCCTTTTCAACAAAGTGATTTTGGTCATGGAGAAGGACAATGCCAGCACAGCAGATATCAAACTAGAAATGCAAACCATGATTGCAAATATAGAAGAACGAAAAACTGTGCATTTGTACCTCAAAAAGCAAAGGTCTTGCTGAGAAAACTTGAATAAAATGGTGAAATCATTGAAAAGTGAAGACAGAATTTAAAATTTTTAATGAAAGATGTCTCTCATACCTGGACCTATGGAAAGAGAGTTTTGGACAGGCAGAAGACTTTGTGTGGTTAAATTCTGGAGACTTATCTTGGCCCAGTGTTTAGCAGCCGGCAGTTAAGATCAACCGAAGGATTGGAAAGCAAGTAGTAAACATTGATCAGTTATTTGATGAGATTTTTATTGCAAAGAGTATTTGGGCTTCTAAGACGGAAATTTGGGCAACGCAAAACTTTAAGTATGAGGAGAAGTGGCAATACTTTTTTGCTCATTGCAAAGAAAGACACTTATTAGTAAAAAATCTTAGTGCTGAGTAGAATACATTCTTTGTCTTCCTGGTACTTCTGCACCAGTTGAACGAGTGTTTTCTCTAATAAATAATGTGTGGTCAGAAGAAAGGGGCAATATGCTGGAAGCTACAGTCAGGGTCTCCTGATGACTAAAATAGATTTCACTCTAAGCTGCTCAGAGTTTTTTGACAAAATTAAAAAGAACGAGGTATTTCTTAGAAAAGTAGTTTTAAGTGAAAAATATATAAATACTGGTGATTGAATAAAATATTACTTGTCAATAAAAACGTGTTTAATTTAATTTATTTCTAAATGTCACTGTTCTACTTGAAAATACTTTACATGCACGTGCTGTCAAGCAAAGCGTAGCTGCTTTGTATGTCTTCTGTTTCTGTTCCCTGTCTCTTAAAACCGATTCTCAGGGTTTTTTCTAAGTTAAAAGACGAATCATACATCTTGTCAGCTAACACCTACACTTCGGCACTTGCCAAGAACTGCCTTCATATAAGAAGAAAACATGCAAGTATGTTTATATATTTGCAGTAACAACTTTCCCATACTCCCTAACTGGTGGGAAGAGTAGGCTCGCTCTCTCCAAATACCCAACTCGCACTTTGCGGTTCTTGTGGTTTCAACTCTGAAAATTATGCTAAGCCTAAATATAGGGAGCTAGCATAGATGCAGTTTCTGTTGTGCATGTAGGGTAGGGTAGGTCAGAGGAGCTAATTAATAAGTACAAGGGGTTGATAGCTTAATTTTGTCAGGGATAGTGCCCAGAATTAACTGTGGGGATGAAGTTATAGGTAGGTCACTAGAACTAAATGCTAGGCTTAGTTTAGTATGTAAGGATGAGCAGATTGGCTGGTTGGACTTGTGGGATCAGTTCAGTGGAAGAAATGAGGTTTTTGGAATGGATGGTTTACATTTAAATAGGGTAGGGCTGGCTTGTTTGCTAAGGCTATTAACTCAGCTGTAAGGGATGTTTTAAAATAGGACTAGACAGTGGTAAGGGCCAGGAAAACTAAATGCAAAAAGTATAACAGGCAGAGAAAAGTTTAGCATAGGAAAGAAGTATAGAAGTATTTATAAGGATAGGCTTAATTGTTACTATTGTAATGTTATAAGTATAAGAAATAACATTTATTACTTTAGAGCACGGGTAGGAATGAAGTATTTTAATATAATGGGAATAACTTAAACGTGGTTAAACGTAGATGACTTTGATGACAGAAATTTCTTTGAAATACAGAGTTACAGGCTATTTAGTAGGGATAGAGTATAAAATAGGGGGAGGAGTGGCTTTATATGTAAAATGTGAGTTACATCATGTTGAAATTGAAGATATCAAAGATAATTGCAATCAAATTGAATACGTTTGGGTTTCTATTAGTGAATATAAAGGGAAAATGCTTTTAGTGGGAATTTGTTACAGACTATCAAATGATCCTGATGAAATTAGTGAGAAACTTTACAATGATATTAATATTTCAGCTGTTAATGAACTCATAATTATGGGTGATTTTAATTTCTTTCATATAGTTTGAGAAATTCTAGAGTCAAACTATGAGGGAGAAAGATTTTTGGAAACTGTTCAGGATGGCTTTCTTCACCAATTAGCCAAGGAACCTACTAAAAACAATGCTATTTTATATTTATTATTAACTTCAAATACAGAAATATCGAGAGGGTAGATATTGGGAAACATCTGGGTGCAAGTGATCATTACTCTGTTAGGTTCGATGTTTTGCTGCACATGGAGGTAAGGAATAATGGTATTTTGGTTACAAATTTCAAAAAATCAAATTATGAAGGGATGCGACAAGAATTACTTATCTGTTGTGAATTAGGCAGTTGAATTATTTGGAGAGACTGATCAGATGTGTAAAATTTTTAAGATCAATTTTTAAGTATTCAAGGTAAACATATTCCTTATAGAAAGAAAGGAGTAGCTGCAAGTAAAAAACAGGTTGGCTCACAAAAAGTTTTAAGAGATAAAATGAAAGAAAAGCATTATGAATTTAAGAAATTTAAATTGACTGGTATAACAGTAGATTTAGAAGATTATATAAGTTCAAGAAAGTTAGTGAAACAGGAGATTAGGACACCAAAAATAATGTATGAGAAAAGATTGGCTGAAGATGTAAATATTAAGGATTTCTTTATATACATTAAGGGTAAAGAGAATGTTAGGATCGGGGTAGGACCCTTGAGGGGTGATAAAGGAAGGCTAGTATCTGATGATTATGATATTGCTGGATTATTAAATTTTGCTGTTCTTCGGTTTTTACTAACGAAGATTGAATAAGTATTCCACATATTAAACAGTTGATAAATGGAAATAAGATCAGTCAAGATGACTGCAATAATTCTGAGATAGTTAAGAAAAAATTGGGAAGTTTAAAAAACGATAAGTCTCTTGGGCCAGATAATATTTCCTCAATGGTTTAAAGGAGGTTAAAGATTGGATATATGAGCCACTTACTATTATTTTTTGTCAGTTCTTGAAGAGTGGGTAGGTACCAGAGGATTGGAAGTTAGCTAATGTAACTCCTCTTTTCAAGGGAGGCGATAAAAATGGTCCCAGTAATTATAGCCCCATTAGTCTTACATCAGTTGTGGGAAATGTTTTGGAAAATTTGTTAAAAGATGCTTTGCAAAGTCATTTAACAAAGTATAGAATTTTATTGGATAGTCAACATGGTTTCACTTAGGGAAAATCTTGCCTTACGAATCTTTTGACATTCTTTGAAAAGGTTACTGCTTATGTAGTTGAGGGTAAGGGTGTAGATTTGGTGTATCTGGATTTTCAGAAAGTATTTGACAAGATGCCACTTAAAAGGCTCGTAAAAATTATCTCTATAGGTGTGTGGGATAATTTAGGAAATTGAATGGGAGAAATCAGAGGGTTGTTACAAATGGAGTTCAAACAAACTGAATTAATTTCACAAATGTGGGTATTTCACTGCTTAGTCTTAGAACCTTTGCTCTTTTTGATTTACATTGATGACATAGATGAAGTAATAGTCAATAAATTACACAAATTTGCAGATAATATTAAGGTCTTGAGTGTTGCTAGTTGTGAAGAGGATGCTGATGGCTTACAAAAGGATTTAGATCATTTAGTGAGTTGGGCAGATAAATAGCAGATGGGTTTTAATTATAGTAAATGCAAGATAATGCATGTTGGGTATCAGAATTTGAATTATAAGTATAATTTGGATAGGAATAACCTTAACAGTGTTATGAAGGAAAGGGATCTTGGTGTAATAGTCGATCAGGCTCTAAAGCCATCTAAGCAGTGTGCTGTTGCCTGTGGCAGGGCAAATAAGATTTTAGGTTGTATCTACGGAAATATTGAATATAAGTCTAAAGATGTTATAATTTCATTGTACAGTTCACTGGTTAGGCCACATTTGAAATATTGTATTTAGTCTGTGGCTCCTTACCTTAGTAAAGTCATTGAATTGTTGGAAAGAGTTCACAGAAGGATTACTAGAATGGTGCCTGGGATGGAAGGGTTGTCATACAAGGAGAGGCTGAAATATCTAAAATTGTTTTCTCTTGAAAAATAAAGAGTTAGGGGGGATCTGATTGAGGTGTTTAAGATTTTAAAGGAAATTGACAGTGTTGATGCGTCATCTTTTTTCATATTTAACAGTGATAATAGTAGGACTAGGGGACACAAATATAAATCTAGGCAAGGTTGGAGTCATTTTCAGCTAAGACAGTTTCATTTTTCTGACAGGGTGGTTGGCTTTTGAAATAGGTTGCCTTCAGATGTTGTAAAGGCAGTAAATTGAAGTGAGTTTTAAAAAAAGCTTGCTAAGCATATGAATGACAAGAGCTGGTTTTAAGATTTTTTTAACAATCATTTTAACTTATTTTAAAGAATGGAACAGCCAATATGGACCAATAGGTCCCATGTTGTCCCAAAACATTGTTATTATGACTTTGAGCTAAGAACTTACTGGCACAGAAATCGTGAGAAAGAGTTTATACCATACTTTTCCCAATAAGGTTCACTGGTTTATTGCAACAATATTGCTGAATTAATATCAATGCTAGGAGCTGCAGTCTATGAACCAAGTGAGTGGCGATTGATTCCTCCAAAAGAAGTCTAAAAGGTGTTCTCCTTCACAATAGTAACATTGTTCCAATTGCTCATTCGGTTCACTAGAAAGAAACGTACGAAAATCTACAACTTCTTATTTAATAAGGTCAAATACAAAGAATATGGTTGGCTACTTTGTGTAGACTTAAAAGTCCTTTGTATGTTGTTGGATCAACAGTACGGCTATACAATGTTCCATGTTTTTGTGTGAATGGGACAGCAGAGCACGAAATCAGCACTGGATAAAGAAGCAATGACCACACAGAGTCAGCCTGACACCAGGATCGAAAAACATTAAACGTGAAAGTTTGGTTGACACCAAAAAAGTCCTATTACCTCCACTTCACATAAAATTGGGCTTGATGAAGCAGTTTGTAAAGGCCTTACACAAAGATGGCGACTGTTTCAAGTATCTGTGTGGACAATTCCCAGATCTTTCAGAAGTGAAATTTAAAGAAGGGATTTTTGTTTGGCCTCAGATTAGGAAATTGACTTCGGATAACAGTTTGAAAGGATAATGAGGAAAGTTAAAAAAGAAGCATGGATTGCCTTTAAAGTTGTTACTGACAAATTTTTAGGAAACAACAAGGATCCAAATTACAAAAATATTGTGAATAACATACTCGATAAATTCAAGGAGTTGGGTTGTAATATGAGCTTGAAAGTTCAATTCTTATACTCCCTGAAAGTCTCGGTGCCGTAAACAAAGAACAAGGGGGAAGGTTTCATTAAGACATCAGGGAAATGGAGAAGGGGTATCAGGAAAGGTGAAACATCAGCATGGTAGCTCATTACTGCTGGTCATTAAAACTAGATGCTCCAGACGCAATACATAAACCACAACACGTAGTTTTAAGATTAAAAGACGTAGATTTCAATAAAATAAAATCAGGATGCATTGTCGTTTGACATCATTGTTCTTCCCTTTTCTTAAGCTTGTTTGTATTTTTGTTAAACAATGATAAAAAGTATTCATTGTGGTTAACGAAATAATATTTTGATCTAAGTATTTTTTTCCTTCCCGATTTGTAAGAATCTTTACATGATAGAAAAAAAGATGAATATTATTTTCGAAATCTGCGTGGTTGAATATGGAAAAACGGTTATTAAAACCAAAACAACTTTTATGAAGTTTAAATGCACAGGCCTGTGTTATCAGTAAATCAATTAGATCTGACACCTGTACTTACAGAAAATGATTTAGAATGATACATAGTCTAGAAATCCGCACACATTCACACACACACACGAAAAATAACCTTAGATCCTTTGTTCAACTCGTGAACAAAATTGATACTAACAAACCCAACAACAGTACATTACATTGCAGTTTGCCTTTTGTCTCTGAAACCAGCTCAAGAATTATCCACACTTGGACAAAACTATGCCATTAAACACAAAATTCCTGTCAATGTCAAATTCTCTCACAAACCCGGCCCTAAATTAAAATTGTTATTAAACAAAAGTATTTAGAATCACACAATACCAACGTCATTTACAAAATAACATGCAATAACT
>NW_013668383.1:55433-63685 GCF_000517525.1 Limulus polyphemus | reverse complement strand
TATATATATATATATATATATATATATGTGTGTGTGTGTCAGTGTAAACAACTTGTACCTGATGATGACAAAACCTTGTCGAAATGTTGTACATTTGCTATTATGTTAAAGTTATATTAAAGTTTTCTTCAATACCCATTCAAGCCGTCTCCAAGCATTATTAGTCTCAAATTGGGTTCCTCGTCATCGAAAAAGTATTACAACATTTAATCGATCAACAACAACCAGATAAGTAAGAAAGTGACCAGAACCTACCAAAAATAAAAGTATCATAATTAATCATTTTAAAGGACGGATCCCCTGGCAAGAGGAATGAAAGTCGGCACCTTTCTTATTAAAACTAGTGTACTCAAGATCACGAATATTGACTAGTCTTTCGACTATTCTCGAAATAA
Source organism: Limulus polyphemus (assembly GCF_000517525.1). Taxonomy (NCBI): domain Eukaryota; kingdom Metazoa; phylum Arthropoda; class Merostomata; order Xiphosura; family Limulidae; genus Limulus; species Limulus polyphemus. The sequence goes on along the minus strand of NW_013668383.1, from coordinate 63,290 downwards.
TCAAATGAACAACTTTTAAATGGAAACATCGTCTTTTAGTAATACAAGTCTCATCAGTTCACGGGGATAATCGAATATTAACTACATTTTATTTTGATTTTGATTTTTTTTCATTCATGCTGGAATGCTAAAGTGAGAGTCTGCTATAATCAGGCATTCAGAAAAACTGAATGTAGTTTGCATAAAATATATAACTATTGGATAAAAACTAAATATATTTTTACTGTAAATGTTACAAATATATACGTGTTATAACACTGCGTTTTAGTGTCAGGTTATTCGACCAGTTTCGGTGGGATCTGTAATATCCTGTCATGTTACATGGAACTTTGTATTTTTCGTCACTCATGCCAAATAAACTCCTCCCACTTTCCCTCATATTTGTCGTTCCAATTACTATGTAGGCCTATTATGTTACACATCCGTTCGTGCGCTGATTATGTAAAGATTAACCACTGAATGTATTTTGTTGTACGGATGTGTGTCCACCATTCCACCCTCTATATAGCTTTGTACAGTCCCCTAGTGAGCCAAGTTAAGCCAGTGTTATAAACATTTTCCAGTACATTAGTATTAACAAAAGAAGTATGCGTTTATTAAGAATGGCTGCTGGTTTATTGTTAGCGTTAATAACAGTTGTGAACAATGCAAAATTGCCAGATTTCTCAATAGAAGAAGTTACTGATTTAAGTAAGTTTATAACTTTAGTTATGCTCCATTGTATGTTATATCGCCCTAAAAAATTATACTTGTTCTCGAATTCAAACAGTTCACATAAATATTATTTATTGGCACATGTGTATAATGTTAAAATAATAAATAACCCACAACGTTAAAATAGGTTGTTAAATTAACAACAATAAAAAAAGTATAAATAAGACACGATTATGTATTGCAACTCACTCCTGAAGATGACATTGTATCGTAGAAACATGTAGAGTGAACTTTTTAGTGGTCACTGATTGACCTTAATTAAATTGTTTTTAATTGTGAACCTATTTTAACGTTGTGTTGTATTTATTATTTTAATTCACATAAGTTTTTAATACAGCTATTTTTGCAGCATATATAGAATTAAGTTTACCTAATTATATATATTTTCGAACAAATAATCTTACTCAATGATTTAGTCATAGGCTAAAACAATATAATATATTTCTGAATGTGAACTTACATATTTTTTTATTTTACTACAGAAATAATTATTTTTTATCACTTATATAAATTTATTTTAAGTTAAGGACAAACCTACACAATGGGCTATCTGTGCTCTGCCTACCACCCATCCCATGTCGATTGCTTCCGACATTACAGTTAATTCACAATAACGAAAATATCGTTTAATGAAAATACTCCGACTTGTGATAATCGTGAGATGAATATGGAGTACATGTATGACTAATAATAATATTGAATTCGACGAACTGTAATAATATTATTCACATACCTAAATTAATTTAGATTACTGTATGGTGAATTAAAACGGACTCAAAGTTAAAAACCCAGAAATGTATGATTAGTGTTTTACTGATTAATTAAAGTGTTTGTTTTAACAATAATGGTTATTAATAGAATTAAACAAGAAAAAGAACTAGATAAGAATGCTTTCTACACTCTTACAAAATGGATTTATTTGGCAACGTTATAATTGTGTTTATACTAGTACCGGCGCTAGGGGGCTTTAAAGGATGACTGTAACAAGCCGCTCTACACTGATATCTATACTGAACTGATTTGTCTCTCGTGAAGTCAGCGGAAATTATAAATTGACCAGTTTGTTTGTCGCATGTACTGTTAGCTGCTAAGGTGCAGTGCAGTCTGTAGAGTTTTGAAGTCGTAGCCTGTATCTAATGTAAAAATGTCAATGTGTTGTGTATAGAACTGTAACAATAGACCAATGTCATTTCACGGGTATGTTTTTATTATTGATTCCGTAAATAAATCAGTATGAACTGATTTGTCACCGCCAGTATATGAAGACTTCTTTCTTCCAGTTCAAGCATACTTGGTAATGTTGCTCCAGATCTAGTTACCTCAGTTACACCATCTGTACAGAGCAATGCTAAAGATCATACCCTTCTAGATCATAGCTACCACGTGAGTGATAGTTCTGCAAGAATAGAAATAAAAATTGACATAACAGTTCATCATTTGGATGCAGCAAGAAAAAAAAAAGTTTTCACAAAAGAACTGTTATTTCATTAAAGGTTACTCTGCAAGATCTGAAAAAAGAAAATTTAATTTCCACAAATGATTTTGATATGCTGGACAGCATATTTTCTGATACCCTTTAGAAATATTTAAAAGGCATTGATTATTATCAGAAAAAAAAAGATTGACTTGTAAGGGTGTAAAGCATATCTTCCATATTTGCAGTATTTTACTTTGACAAAGCAGTTTTAATTTACCAACACCTAAAATTTTTAAAGACATACTTTCAATCTTGCTCTACTCAATTAATCTTTTATTAAAAATGGGGCACCAGGTCTTACAAAAGAAGCATTAAGTGCATCACAACAAGTGGTAAAAGAAAGAAAAGAAGAAATCAGTGAAGTTATTTGTGTTTTAATACTAGATGAAATGGCCACAGGATTGGGATGGAAATAATCTTTTTTGGCTATTTGGCGTTGTCGCAAATACAGAAAACGATACAACTCTTCTTGTCCCCTATGTATTGGAGTTTATGGCTGTTTCTCTAACCAGCAAACTTGGTGAGAATATGCCTACAAAAACTACTAGACAATGAGATTACAACTGTGGCACTTGTTTGTGATGGTCCAAACTGCCGCTTCTCCCTATTGAAAGAACTGGGTGCTAATATGTTACCTGAAACTTACAACCATGGTTTTCCACCCTAGCAATGAAAAATACAAAATTCAAGTCATGCTTGATATATGCCACATGCTAAATCTAATTTGAAACACTAGTGCGTATGGGAAAATTTTGAAAGGTAAAGAAGCTGAATATATTAAATGACAGTTCATTACTGGTTTGCACAGATTTCTAGAACAAGAAGGCTTACAAGTAGGAAATAAGTTACAATCAATAAACATTCAATGGCAGAAGCAAAAAGTGAAAGTTAACTTTGTAACACAAACTTTAAATTAAAGTATGACAGATGTCATGAAATTTTATACAAAGACGTGGACTAGCCCAGCTTTAAAGAAAGTGAGGAGCCTAAAGTTCGAAGGGTGAATCTTTGAGTTATTCAAATATAGAAATCCAATGACTAAAAATTACAAGAGTCCAAAGAGAAGTTCCAATGAGTCGTTTTGGGTCATTTTTCTAGTAGAAACAGCAAATTATATTTGTCACTTAACAGACATCACAGTACAAAGAATGGTGTAAATTGACATAAAACACCATTTATTGGTTTTTTAACTGCAATTAAAATTGTGCAACTATTATATGAAACTTTATTTTTATCACCTTCATCCTCCTTGAAGTATATTTTGACATATAAATTAAACTAGTATCACTTGGAACCCTTTTTTGTTATTGTTGCTATTAAGTCATCTTGCAGTTGTAATAACAACCTTACTGTTTGATAGTTCACAGCTACATATAAAAGACTGCTCATTTGCTATGAAATATATGCAACAGGAAACTGCACTGCTAAGGATGAAACATCAATTTTAGATGTCCCAAAAAATCACGTGTCACTTCCTAGTGGTTCTGCACATGTGTTAGATATGTGTGAGATACGCAGGTGGGGTCATGAGGTACACGAGTCTATATATAATGACCATAGTTATGAAGATTCACCAAATTACACACACCTTTCTCCATATAAGGAAGCAGCTGTAGAATAAATGGCTGGATATGTAGTCAAAATGACACAAAATGAACGCATTGGACAGATTATTTGAAGTGGAGGCTTTGAGAAATGGAAATTCTAAAAACCTGTCAATCTTACAACATATCAAAAATAGAGATTGTTCGGTAAAGGCATAAGCAAGTGCAATCTAACTGTGTCAGGCAACAGATAGGTGTTTTAAGAATTTTTTAAAACAAACAAATGGTGAACTTTGGAGTATATATCATTGTTTTGAAATAAGTTTTAAATTTAGTTTTTCCTGCACAAATGTTTGGTTGTACATAAGAAGATAGTAAACTGAATCTTCGTTGTCTATACACGTCAAAGCTCAGTAACTAATTTTCAATGACTCTGCTTTTTTTGTGTTCTTATTTAAGTACTTTAAATCTATAAACATAAAAGCTCAAACCTGAAAGAAAAATTATGTACAGCTTTGTTTCTTATTTAAGGAAAATAATTGTTGGTTGTTTCAATATTTTGGGCAAAGCTACAAACTAGCGATCTGTGCGTAGCCGTTCCTAATTTTTAACTGGTAGATTAAAGGAAGATCAAATAGTCAACATTGCCCACCGCTAATTCTTGAGCTAGTTTCATCTGATTGAATACTGGGTCTTGACCGTCACTCTTATAGCTCATTTAAGGTCACTGAGCACGAAGCTCGTTTTTTGCGGCAAAAAATCACGAAAATCATGAATTCTTATTTCATAATCTGAGCCACGGTAATCACATTAACTCTAAGAATTTTATATCTTGTTATGTGTCTTAAGAATATAGTTTAATGACATGTACAATCCTCAAAATGTCGAGTAATTCATATTTATGATAAAACTTTTAAGTCGTTTTCTGAGTAAATTTATACAAATTCCAATTTTCTTGTGTTTTCTTGATAAATGGCCTGAAGTTTACATTAACAGATTAAACAGAAATAATCAGTATAGTTTTCATTGCAACAAAGGTTAACTTTATTTAGTTAAACTTCGTAAGACAGTAAATACTCTTGTGAAACTTGCAGGATAAAAAAAAATCACCAAAGTAAACAAATAACAGCAAGATAAATTAGGAGATTTCGGCCATATAGATTAAGCCTAGAGTAGTAATTATATAGTAGTACACCGTATAGAAGAAGGCAATGCTTTTAACTAAAGATGTTTTAATTTAATTCAGTAAGTGATTGGAAAAAGTCTGGATGAATTTTATCATAGCATGTAACAATATGCGAGGTGATAATTGGCGTGAGCCTTATAAACACTGCACTTTCTGTATCTGGTGGTTAGGGTGCTCTACCCATAATATTGGGGTCGCGGGTTCCAATCCCCATCACCGAAGATGCTCGTCTTTTCAGCCATGGGGATGTTATAATGTGACGATCAATTCCACTATTCACTGGTAAATAGACAAATAGAGTTGGCGGTGGGTCGTGTTGGCTAGCTGCCTTCCCCCTAGTCTATCAGTGCTAAATTATTAGCTTTGCGCGAAATTTTAAACAAATCAAACCTTATGATGTGTTGAAAAAATAGACCAAGTGAACACTGTTTTGAACTTTTCAACAGCGAGAGGTTCGAGGAATTGACGTTTCTCAGGACAAGTCTAATAAATTGTTACAAGTGGAATAAAAGTAATAAGAATCGATGTGGATATGAAAAGAAAAGAAACATTTTACTGAACTGAACAGTAAAGAGACGTCTGAAAGCACAGGCTAATCAGTCTATTAGCGAGCACTATTGGATTGTCGGGTTAAAGTTTTGATATAAAAAATCGGGTCAAGAAAAATGTTAAACTTTCTCAGTTCTAGTTATATTTGTGTCTCTGTCTCGTACCAGATAAACTTACATTTCCCACGAAAATTCTGCAGCGTCTTTTCACTGGTTTAGTGAATGATGTCTATATGTCCTAATCACGAATGCTGTAAGAGAATGACTGTTCACGTAGTGACGCCATCGTATGGGAGAGGAACCGAGATTCCTTGCACGAGCAGAACCTTGGTTCTCTATAAGTTCTATTTGGTTTTTATTGCGTTTAGCTCTACAGAGATCTATTGCGAGATACGGGAAGTTGCAAATGTGAGATCCATTAGAAGCGATCATTCACCTGTCTGTGCAAGTGTGGACACTGTGTTTATGCTCTGTAATATAAAAAAAGGGATAGTTTCATCTTTCATCAAACGTGTCCAGTCTAGTTATTTCTCAATCAGTGTAAACCCAGTCGAGTCTCTAGATTTAAATTACTCTGCAAATTCCCTGTTCTATTCTCCCAAGGAGTCCAAAACTCCACTTCTAAACCACAACAAAAAAGGCAAGAAACGTCTATAGAAAAACTCAGGTGATATTTTGAACACTGCGTAAATTCACTTTAAAGAAGCGTTTAGGTATAAAAATATATGAGATCAATTATACTTAATAAAATAAAGTTAAAAAAAGAAAGTGAACTCTGAGAAAGTGCTTTGCTTGATTAACTAAAAAAAAGTACATAAACGCCCATCAAACTGAGTAATCAAAGAGAAGCGTTACGTAGACTAAACGGATAAGCTTTGTACAATGAGTCCTATCTTTCTCAACAACGGAAATAAATCTGTATGGAAACTGTTTTAATGAATCATATTCTCATTAAAGCTAACGAATCATGAAATTGGATCACCAGTGTCTGGATGCATCTCTGCTACAGGTGATAGTAAAGTTGTTCCTCATACACAAGTAATGTAGAATAACATACAACTATTTCATGAAAGAGTAAATATCCTGCTTGACCAAATCCTGTGCAAAAAGTAGCACCTAAGTTTGAATGAGAAAAACAAAAGGAAAAAAAGCGTTGGTTTGTTATTTTCCAAATTGAAATAATAGAAAACCCTTTTATTTCGAATGACATGAAACATAAATATTGTAGTATTTGTGCATAACGTATGTATCACAATAACTGCAAACAGTGCACGAGTGAGTACCTTAGAAAACTAATCGACATCGTTCAACGCGACTGAAATATCAGTTAAAAGCTTACCTTCATGTTTTTGAATAGGTGTTAAATTACGATCATTATTTTTATTACTTCATGGTCAAGGTTCTTGGTAGAAGACAAAATCAACTGACGAAAAGAAAACAAAATAAAGGGAAACTTAATTTTTTTTGTTTGAAGTTAAGCACAAAGCTACACATTGGGCTATCTGTGCTCTGCCCACCACGGGTATCGAAACCCGAATTCTAGCGTTGTAAGTCCGCACACATACCGCTGTGCTACTGGGGGGCGGAAGCTAAATCTTAACAAATATACAGGTGTACAGTTATATTTATTCCCCGAAAGCCGCCTGGAGGAGTCACCTATTTTAACCACTCGCATCACTATACAGTAGTTCGTTATCTGACAGTCAGTCAGTCAGTAGACACTAAAATGACGTCACATAAGGGACGCTTAACGTTGCATTTTGTACTGTCTGACGTCACTAAAACGTTCGCATTCCATGAATCACGAGACGAATTATGCACTCTGTGGGCTACAACACAGCATGACATATGAACTTCAAAAGCATGAAGTAATTTTGGTTTTATTTACTCTTGAAACAGAACACTTTCGGGGACCCTGCGCAAATACATCTAGTTTTTATATTTAAATATCTCTCTGTCACCATGACTGAGATATTGATGATATTATGTTCAGTGCACCTCACCTAATAATGGCAGGTTAACCTGTGTTAAAATTTGTGTGCAGTTCTCTGTTTTAATACGTAAAAACAAAGCTTTTAAAATTTAGTATAATTTGTAGCGAAATAATATTATTAGCTTTAAAAAGTAATAGGAGTTTGGATCGTATTAGAACACTACCGAGCTCGGTGGGTTACTGTTTAGTAAACACATTGAACAGTTTTGTAATATATTTTTTCAGCAGAAAAGGCTACAAACTACAATTATATTTTATTACAAGTTACAACTTTTACAGTAAGTTAGATTTGTTTTTCTCACGTACACAAGATGTCTGATGTCTTTGGTTTATTCTCAATCTTCCATTTTTAAATTCATGTAATATATTGATCTAATCTATGCAATACTGTATTC
>NW_013668383.1:52837-54484 GCF_000517525.1 Limulus polyphemus | reverse complement strand
ATACCAATAATTCTGTGTTGCTAGAAAAAAACAAACACAAAAACAACTTTCTGTATTATGCAAATATTTAACTAGCATTAAAATATTGTTTGTTTTCACTAGTAAATTATGTTGTCTAACAAGAACATATATTACAGCTAAGAAGTTTTAAAAAGAAAGCCATTATGGGATAGATTATTAGTCACTAAAGGAATTGCTATGAATTGATGCTGGTTTCAAAGTACATGTATTCATCTAGATACTCTGTACTTTTGTCCTCAGGATATTGTGTATTTAGGGCCCAGTTTAGTGTATAAAGTGTAAGATTCTAAATATACAGTACTTTTGTCCTCATAATTCAATTTATTTACTTTATACTTTACACAATGCAACTAAATTCTGCAAAAAATCATTCTGTAGATTTTTCTCAGGGGCTTGCAACAGGAAAATAATAGGAAGGTCTCACACTTAAAAAGAAAACATCTTTGTTTTCTTAACACAAATTTCTGAAAGTAAGACTAAAATCAATAGAGAGTGTGGAGGTCAGCCAGGAAGTCAAAACTCAATAGACAGAATTGAGAAACTTTGTGAGACTGTTTGTTAACACAAGTCTTATCATTTGTCTAGATTTTGACATATCAATGATTACAGTAACTTGTATTCAACTCTTACACGTTGTTAATAGTTATTTGAAGTGGAGAAAAAAATATGTCTTGCATTCTTTACTGCTACGTAAAAATGAATGAAACTTTATTATAACAATTCTGATGTACACCTACACTTTATACTCTAAACTGGGCACTAAAGACACAATATCCTGAGGACAAAAGTACTGTATATTTAGAATCTTACACTTTATACACTAAACTGGGCACTAAAGACACAATATCCTGAGGACAAAAGTACTGTATGTCTAGAATTCTGATGTACACCTACACTTTATACTCTAAACTGGGCACTAAAGACACAATATCCTGAGGACAAAAGTACTGTATATTTAGAATCTGATGTGCACTTACACTTTATACACTAAACTCGGCACTAAAGATACAATGTTCTATTGCTTAAAAAGTATATGCCAGTCATTCTCAGCCACTGCTTAAAAATTACTGAAAACGTGGTAACATATAGATGAATACACGTGCTTTCTAACAAGCATAAACTCATAGCTTAATGCCAGTCCTTTATTCTTCAAGTAACTTAAAAAGCAGATTCTGTCCTGTTGTCAATTCTAGAATAATCTGTTTTAAGTCTAAAGTTTTCGTTAAATATTTACCATAATAGTAGTGAAATACTTATTAATATCCCCTCGAATAAACTTCTACTAATTCCCTCCAACTTTATTTCATCGTCAGGGCCGGGTTAATGAACAGTTTAATCAAGCTACACCCCCCCCCCCACCCACCACCACCAAGAGTCAGCAAAAACGTTTCTAGTAGTTAATGACTATGATTATTGTTCATAAGTTCCGTTTTCTGATCCTTTTATAACTAGACCAGTTTCAAGTTATTATCTATAAATATACAGATGAAATTAAAGTTGTACTTGGAAAATATATATATATTGTATATGAATAAACATTTTGTGTTACTGCTGTAATGTTTTTTGCTTATCTAGTTTGGAATATTCAACATGCAAATACTATTTATATATATATCTATAATTCTA
>NW_013668383.1:48466-52827 GCF_000517525.1 Limulus polyphemus | reverse complement strand
AAAAAAACCACACTAGTAACATTTAGTCAACCTATTCATTATTGGATAACCGTGTCTTCATTTTTTTAAGTTATCAAAAACTGTTTGTGGATAAATATATCTTTATAGTAAGAGAATATATGGAAACACCTTAAGGACAAGTAGTCAACCAACTGATGATGGATAACCATATCTCCATTTTAAATAAACAAAAATCTCTCAGAAGCAGGCCTATGCATAATAGTGTGATTGTCATACATCAACTAATACTTTTCTCTATTAATCATACTATTTTGTCAAAATAGAAAAATTGTGAATGAGAAAAATTATTTGTCAAATTGAAATTACGAATGCTATCAGGTTTGTTTTTCTGGTCATACGTTATGCAAATATTTAACTAGCATTAAAATATTGTTTGTTTTCACTAGTAAATTATGTTGTCTAACAAGAACATATATTACAGCTAAGAAGTTTTAAAAAGAAAGCCATTATGGGATAGATTATTAGTCACTAAAGGAATTGCTATGAATTGATGCTGGTTTCAAAGTACATGTATTCATAATACAGAAAGTTGTTTTTGTGTTTGTTTTTTTCTAGCAACACAGAATTATTGGTATCAACAAGCTCGGAAAACATTGAAAAAAAACCTGAAATTTAGTAAATATGACCACAGAAGAGCTAAAAATCTCATTATGTTTCTTGGTGATGGAATGGGAATGTCGACCATTACAGCTTCTCGAATCTACAAGGGCCAGAAAGCTGGATTAATGGGTGCAGATGCGAAGTTGACGTTCGACGAATTTCCACATACCTCACTTTCAAAGGTTTTTGTTTGGTCGAATGTTACTTGATTCAGAAAGATGACAATATGTGTATATCTTAAGATCATCTTCAAATATTTAGTATAGAATAAGGAATTTGAAAACCTTTGAAAATACTGAAAAATGTTGCTTATATATATACACACATATACAGTTAACGTGAATGTTAAATCAACAAACTCAAATGAATAGTACAGTTTAAATCAGAAACCTGGCAAAACGTTAGAAAACAATAAACCTAAAATCTGTGCTAAAATTGCATAAACTGCAGGTTCTTATTTTTTGATTTTGAATCCGAAATAGACCAGTTAAATGGAATGTGGAAAAGAAAAACATCTACAGTCTACGACATTTTTATCACAAATTTTAGGCCATTTGAAATGGATATTAGCCTAAAGTTGTTGAATCTACTTAAAGTTTCCTACTTTGATGATAACACCCATAAAATAAAATAAAAAGATAATCTTAAAAGGAAGTAATATCGAAGCTACCTACGAACAATTGAGTTTTTATCGTGTTTTTTTTCTTGGTTTTATTAATACGTGTATCTTTACTTTATGGGAAAAAAATAACATTTGGCAAATTGCCTCAATACGGAAGTGACTTTCTCACAGTGGCAAATTTTGGACTGTAAGTATATATAATGTTGGTCATCTGATTATACTTACCAATGAATATAATAAAAACGTTAATTTTCCACCCTACTACTCCCTCAAAAGCCCATTTTAGGCACATGCTAACTAGTTTCTGCTTTAGGCCTACATTTATTGTATATAAAATATTCATCGTGCTGGACTTACTAATAGTAAATCTGCTTTTCTTTGTCTAATCATTAGCTAAGGTGGCTACTTTCTTGCACACTGCTTAAATAAAAATACTTTAAATTTTGCTTCTATTCTTTTTATCAAATAGGTCCAATGTTAATGGTCCACACAAACAAAAGTGGCAATAGTGTTGTAACATTGTTCTTTCATTACAGAATCGTCGCTAGGTATTTAAAAGATTCGGGCGCGAGCCAAGAATGCGCGGGAATTTCGACGTTTCAGTATGATATCGAAACAGTACTAGGACAAACGTAAAAATGAACTTATCTGTACACTTCAAGAAAACACACTATCTGATTCACGTGCTGTTTTCTCACAGCTCCACCTTTGACTATTTTTCAACTCACTTTATTCTTGAAAACTATTCCGTATTTATAACCTAATTTCAAATGTATTAAAATACTTGACACTAAATCTTTAGAACTTTCTTGGCCTATCTTAATATCATCATTTACGACCCGCAGCTTCGTATAGCTGATTTCTAAATTACAACATTAAAAATATAGCTTATAACAATATCAATGGCTGCGCTTACCCTAAGCCATATTTGTTTGAATTACGCTTCACTTGGGACTAAGTTAATATAAGCTTATTATTCAGAAGCATGATAAACACTCATTAGAATTAAGTATTGAATATGTGTTACTAATGGTTGAATGATTCTTTTGATAATTGTTTATGGCATTGCTTTCCTTTAGACTTATGCTTTAGACAAACAGACCTCTGATTCTGCAAACACAGCGACTGCCTTTTTATGCGGAGTGAAAGCGAACTATGGAACTCTGGGTGTAAACGGGAAAGTTTTATACGAGAACTGTAAATCCTCAAAAGATAATTATACGAACCTACAATCAATACTAGAGTGGGCCCAGGAAGACGGTGAGTAGTCTACGACACTAGATCATTCTGTAGTGCATGAAAAGAGACGCTAAAATATTTACTGTGGTTCACTTCTTTTGTTTATACATTAATAAGTGTTTAAGAACAACCAATGAATTAATGTCAAAACCTAATAAACAACACAGTAATTTATTTCGTTTTGATCAGATATTTTGGTACAATCAGCTGACTTTGATGACCGAGTAAATAACAAAGCTGGTTATCTCCTCAAGTCACACCCAAATATCTCTGGATGGACATTTACAACTGAATAAATAAATCAGACTACATAATTCACATATGGAAAGTCTTCTGTACAGTGTTTTAATGTGAAAAGATCTCAGGGTAAATAAAACAAGCAACATCCAAATCTCATATTCTTTTTCTTGTTCTTTCCTTTATTAGTGATGTAAATGTCACTTTCATTCAAAATGTATTTACTCGAGATAAAGAGTTATTTTTACACCAGTTCAGAGCGTATTTAAAATTTACTTAGCTTTGAATCCAAACCATTTAAGACACTAACATCAAAGTCCGTTATTACTCAACTTACACTTTACATCAAGTTTTACATTTTGTTGTTGTTGTTGAGAGTTAATATTTGATGAAATATAAACCTAACGTTTATTTCTAAAAAAATTCCATCTCTGGCTGGTGTTGTCCCATATTGATCTATACAAAATATTAGACAGAAGTGTTGAACTAAAATATATTTTTGTTAATTTAACATTGAACAACGTATTTACAAAATGTTTGCCTCAACCACAATCAAGTGATATGAAATATGTAACTTAATAACCCTTGTTTTGTCAGCTTTACCCGTAACTTCGCCCAGTAAATATGCACAACAGTTTTATGTATAAAAAAACTAGTCTTACTGTGCTCCTCTAACGATAAACACATTAATAATTACATTGAAAGCTGACGGGTAATAATTACGATTGATTGTAATTAAGCACTAAGCTACACAATGGGCTATCTGTGCTCTGCCCATCACGGGTATCGAAACCTGGATTCTAGCGTTGTAAGTCCGCAGACATATCGCTGTGCCACAGGGGGGCAGTAATAATTACGAAAACGGTGTTGTTTCTTGATTTCAGACACGTTGTTGCTGGTCGTAGTTTATTTTAAAAATACTGTGATTGAAACAGTTTTTTGTTTGTTTGTTTGGAATTAAGCACAAAGCTACACAATGGGCTATCTGTGCTCTGCTCACCACGGGTATCGAAACCCGGTTTATAGCGTTGCAAGTCCACTGAGAGGCCGAATTCAAATGAGGGTTAGTTAACCTCTGCGTGATATTTTACATGGATACTGTATTATTTCAAAGGGTTATATTATCTCTGTACAACATTGAATACTGTACCATTTTGATAAGAAATATTGTACTATATTTTCACTGTATTAACTACCATTTTAAAATGTTACATACATTCCATAATTTGTTTCGCAATCAGTACTGTATCATGTTCAATACGTCAGTGAACAACGTTTCACACAGGACACTATTGTGTCATTTCAAGAGGTATTATATTCTTGAGCGCGTTTTACACTAATTACGTACACTTTCAAGAACTTATGAAGCCACTAAATTACGCTTCTCATTGGATACTGTACGACATTAGAGTTATGTAACTAGTGCTAAATAACGCTTCTCATTGGATACTGCACGACATCAGAGTTATGTAACTAGTGCTAAATAACGCTTCTCATTGGATACTGCACGACATCAGAGTTATGTAACTAGTGCTAAATAACGCTTCTCATTGGATACTGCACGACATTAGAGTTATGTAACTAGTGCTAAATAACGCTTCTCATTGGATACTGCACGACATTAGAGTTATGTAACTAGTGC
>NW_013668383.1:30340-47715 GCF_000517525.1 Limulus polyphemus | reverse complement strand
AATGAGAAAAAGTATTTGTCAAATTGAAATTACGAATGCTATCAGGTTAGTTATTCTGTTTCACATTTTATGTGTAGATCTTTTGGGAAACTCAAACCAATATTACATCCAACAGCCAATCATAATGTAAAGTTAAAAAAGCAGTTTTGCTGTCAAGCACTTCTTTCTTCTCTTCCACACCCCACCCCCGATTATCGAAAGTTTAAGTAATTCCCTATTATGTTTATTATTCCATTCTTTCATGCCCATCTTGGATTTTAGGAAAATCTACGGGGTTTGTGACATCAACTCGAGTCACACATGCGACACCTGCTGGTCTTTATGCTCACACAGCTTCCAGAAATTGGGAATTTGAAAGCCCTGATGGAGATCATGAGTGTCCTGACATTGCTTTGCAGTTGGTAAAATATATGCCCGGGAAAAATATTCAGGTAATTATAGCTTCTGATGATGGCAAGTTAACTTGTCGAAACATCGATCGGTATACTTTTATCTAGTTTTCGCTTTTTACCCGCTTTTGAGAATTGTTTATTTGTTTTAGTGCAAAGCTACACATTGAAAAATATGGGCTCTATCCACCGTCGGGATTTGAACCTTAGAGATTAGTGTAGTAAGTCCGTAAACTTACCGCTGACACACTGGAGAACTTTCTGAAATTGTTTGCTTCTTGTAGGTTTAAAGAGCAGATTAGTACAAAATGTTTTTCATAATATAGACTTTTCCTAAATGTTACTATCCCACCTATTATGCATTAATCAATTAATTTCTTGTCCATTCAGCAGTTGTTAATAGTGTAGTTTGCTATCCAGACATCTATTTTGAAATTCCACGTTCTTTAATATAAACAAAATTTGATTCTTTTCTACGAAGGTTTTCTTATTTGAAGCAAGTCCTGGCACGACCTGATGGTTAGGCAACTAGACTCGCAATCTGCTGGTCGCGGGATCGAAACTAGTCACTGAACATACTCGCCCTTTCACCCGTGTGGGTGTTATAATTGGACGGTCAATGCAACTTTTCGTAGGTGAAAGAGGAGTGCAAGAGTTGGCGGTTGTGGTGATGATTAGCTGCCTTCCTTCTAGTCTAGCACTGCGAAACTAAGGACGGCTAGCGCAGATAACCTTCGAATAATTTTGTACGAAATTCAACAAACAAACAAACATAGACCCTTGGATGTTGTTTATGATCATTTACCATTTTATTTTACTTTTCATGTCAAAGATGGACACCAAACGTTGGACATAAGGAAGTAAAAATGAATTATCACTGTTAAAACATTGTAGTTGTTCAAAGATTGTAAATTGTTGAATGTTTAAACCTGTAGAAGAAATATTTCGCTATAATTGGTGTAACATTCAGAAGTTTATAAAGCACAGTGGAGTATATGAGTATATATATATATAGAGAGAGAGAGAGGTAACACACGCAAGCTTGCATTTTAGGTTTACACGTTGTATGTGCATGGTTGCACACAATAACATTTCAGTTAGGTTTTTATCTATTGAGGCTCTGATCAATATGATGAATTCTGGTATAAGTAAAATTAATTCCTCAGTAGTGAGTTGCGACTGGACATAGACAGACGTGAAGTCGTCTGTTTACGAGTATCTGATTGAAATTCATAAAAGCCTAACTACAAAGTGATGACAATATTTTTAGTCAAACATGCTGTCTTTCCTCATTTAATAGTTCAAACTGATCATACATTTTGCGAGTCTTGTTCTATGTGAGTAGCTCAAATATTTGTAAGTTAATATTCGTTTGTTTGTTAACGTAAAATTACGTCTTTGAGAGATTATAAAACTATTGTTCTTTCAACTAGGTTATTCTTGGTGGAGGACGACAGGCGTTTTTTCCGAACAATGAATCAGATGTAGAAACGAAGGAAAAAGGAAAAAGAACAGACAGAAAATATTTGATTGACGAATGGCTAGATGATAAGAAAAGAATATCTACACGAGTCCATTATGTGACTAATATGACATATCTTCGGAGTGTTAAGCCCGAAGAAACTGATTACTTGTTAGGTAAGTTTAAACAGGAAGAAATAGATTACTCAATAAATAAAATGTAATTTTAATATTCTTCTCATTGGATAAAAAAGAGAGTAAGAAACCACTTATCAGATTAGCCCAGAAATGTTTGCTTGTTTAAGTTATGCACAAAGCTAAACAATGGGCTATATGTACTCTGCCCACCACGAATATCGAAACCCGGTTTCTAGCATTGCAAGTCCGCAGACATACCGCTGTGCCACTGGGGGGCGCCCAGAAATGAAAAATGTGTATAAAAACAAAGCAACGAATCAGTTGCTAGGTAATATTAAATAATAATATAATAATTGTTTAGTAAGATAATATATGAAATAACCCTTTTGTTTGAAATTAAGCTTTCATAAAGTGGACAACAATTTAAATGTTAGTAATTCGAGAAAGGCCCGGCATGGCCAGGTTGTTAGGGCGCTTGACTCGCAATCTGAGAGTCGCAGGTTCGAATCCCCATCTCACCAATCATCCTCGCCCTTTCAGCAGTGTGTGTGTGTGTGTATGTGGAGGGGGGGTATATGGTGACGGTGAATCCACTATTCGTTGGTAAAAGAGTAGCCCAAGAGTTGGCGGTAGGTGATGTTGACTATGTCTTTCCTCTAGTCTTTCACTGATAAATTAGGGATTTCTAGCGCAGATAGCCCTCGTGTGGCTTTGCGCGAAATTCAAAACAAACAAACAGTAATTCGAAAAAATAGTGTTGTTCAGATATTATTAAACACTAAAGCATTCTATTTTTCAGGTAATAAATTAAAGGGGTTTAATGACAAGGAGAATAAACTTTGATTGTATGGAAATCTATATTAAATTTCGTTGCTCTACGTTGGGTAACATATATCTCTTTACATGCTAGGTTCTAATACCTATATCAAATGTCTCTTTTTACACGCTAGTGTGGTATTTTCATGTAAAAACTGGTTCTCGACAAGTATCAAATAGTTAGAACCACTAATAACAGCAGATTCACACAGGAAATTAGGAGAGTAATTCTGAATCTGATAACTTAACTGAGTTTTCATAGCGTGTGCAAAATATCGAGACAAATTTAGCAAAAATGAACAAAGTCTTTATTACACAACCGATGAAAAGAAAATGCTCTCTGTGATTGCAGTGTGTATTTTAATGGTGGACCTTGGGTTGGCATGTGAAGCCATTGTGGTTGTATCACATTTCTTGTTAACTCTCCATTTGGGTAAACCCAATGCAGTGGTGGTATTTGGGTTGCACCCTCCACCAGTGCAATTGCCACTACAGCTTCTGCTGTAGACTTTTTCTTCTCTGACAGCTCATTTGAAGCGACTACTTCAAACTATGTCAGAGTTTCCATGAGAATGATGATGTCTTTCACTCCTAGATGCCGTTGTCTTACCTCATTGGAAGCCCCCTCAATAAACTTATTGACCAGGATGTCCTATTTATCAGCAATCAATGCAGATCATTTACATAGATCGCCAGTCCCTCAGTGACGAATTTTTTATGCCACGAACTCAGCTCAATCGATCATCCAATTCTCCACAGGGTTGAATCGGCAATACAGCTCATACCCAACTGTTTCCCAGTCATCCTGCTGCTCTTTATCCAGGTGTTCGGCAGTGTTAATAGCCAGATCATCTAACCTAAGGACTAACCTGTTTCTGAGTCTATCCAATCCAATCAGTGCCTCTCTGAAACATTTTAAGAGCCAGTCCAGGCCCTCTCTTGCCATCAACTTGAACATATGACGTGTGGTCTGCTTGGCTTAGACCACAGGACCTGTGTGCTGGACCAGAGATTCTCTCTCGCACAGATTGTAAATCTGCTTGGTTCCAGATGAAAACTCGGGCAAGGACTCCAACATCCCAACAGGAAGTCTTTCTCTGGACAGGGCTACATGGAAACAAACTACTCAGGGTGATGTCATACAGTCCTGCATAACCCCGAGTATTGTGATTTGCTATTGATGTCACAAAGAATCTTTCCATCCTGAAAGATACTCCACCCCACGGGTCAAGTTCTTCACCCATTGGTGACCGTTGCCTCACTTGTTCGAAAAACAAGTTTGACTGGTGAAAATTGTCCACCAGTAGTATGTCCCAACCTCTGTTCACTAGTTTACCATGATCTTGAACAGAGTCCTGACTGCCACAGCCTAAGAGTTCAGTAGAAACTTTTCTACATAATTTTGAACTCTCTAGGTGCCATTACATTTCAGAGAACCTCCATTACCCATATTTCGCTTCTGCCAAGATCGATTCTTAGGGTTACCATTTATTTTAGCAGTCTGAATACTAGAAAATCTCTCTGAATCAGCATATCAAGTTGACTGACGTCATAGACCTTCATATCAATGGCAAAAGTTGTATTTCTAGAAAAGAGGTTTCTCCTAGACTCGTAATCTCCCCCGTACTACCATATTTTTTTGCTAAACTATCCATATCAGTCATGAGTATTTATACATCCAGAAAATTCCATTTTTTTAAATTAAAAGCACTCTTATCAACTCAAGAGGTTAGGGAAGGGCTAGTAGTATACATGTTATTTTCACAATAAATCCTCATGTCATGCACCAAAGTTTCTTCTTTTTATTTACTTATTGTACTTTTAGGTAAAACTGATTTCCCTACAAGTATTAGATAGCTTGACCATAATAGTAGATTCGCTTACGAAATAAGGATATAATTCTCATTTTGATAACTTAATTGAGTTTCCATAGTGTATGTGAAGTAATGAGATTGGATAAATTTAACAAAACTGTACACAATCTTTATTACAGAACAGACTAAAAGCAAATACAGAGTAAGTACTTGCAAAGACAAAATCACGGTCGAATCTTTGCTAGGTTGTGCTTAGTCTCACAGCATTCACGTTTTAAGGATTGGTCTTGGTAGAGCTAAAACACGATGTTTTTTAAACACAGTCTTTACTTGATGATCTCCTAGTAGAATTGGACCAAGAAATCACACCTGAATTCAAAATGTAAATTTGATTTTTTTGTCCACTCAACAGCGTCAACTGGTGACCTTTTCTCTCTGACTTCATTGGTCTGCTCTTACATTTAAAAAACACCAACTTGGCCAACAAGGGATATTGTTTGTTTGTTTGTTTTGAATTTCGCGCAAAGCTACACGAGGGCTATCCACGCTAGCCGTTCCTAATTTAGCAGTGTAAGACTAGAGGGAAGGAAGCTAGTCATCACCACCCATCGTCAACTCTTGGGCTACTCTTTTACTAACGAATACACATTATCTACTATATATAACAAAGAAATAAAGCAACTACAATAAGGCTGTTTTAACGACTTTCTGGACTTTCTGAAACTGTATGCAAACTAAGTGAGCGAAATATTTCAGAAATCTCTATATCACTAAAGCAGGTAGAAAACATATGATATGTCTAATGTCTATATTAAATATCACCATTCTGCATTGTCTCATATGACATGCAGGCTCTAATGTTAGTATTGGTGCTAGAGTAGAGATGCTGTCTAAGGGGTGACAGAGCCTTGCTCAGAAAACATTTTCTTTGCAAAGCTGTATTAGAAACATAGTCTGAGAATTTATTTTTCTTTCAGAAAAATATTGATGCTCGGTTCTGAAGAAGAAATATGTTTATTTGATGTTTAAAAAATACCTTTTTTCAGGGTTGCTTGGATACGACAACATGCCATATGAACTTGATCGATCCAAGGAAGAAAAAGAACCAGCGATCTGGGAGATGACAGACAAAGCTATCCGTATCTTAAGAAAGAACCCCAATGGCTTTTTTCTACTCGTTGAGGGTAATTGTAAACTTTGAAAGCAGTTCTGTGCTGAGCTCATTTCTGTTTTATATATCTGTATATGCTTTTAATAGATAAAATGTATTTTGCGAAATATTTATCCTACATCCATTGAAAATATGTTAAACATAACTTTTACATGTCTTAGTAATATTAATATTTTATATTACATATAATACAGGGTGGTCCAAATTATATTTCCTATTTTAATATTTAATAATTAAATAACTAAAGAAATACAGCCATGTAGTTTTCAAAATCTCATAGCCCAACTCAAACAGCTTTTATTGACATGTCAGTAGACTTCTACTGTGTCCCATTAGTGGCTCTCGGCACGTATAACCCATATTTGATTTCATTCCACATTCAATACAACATGCTCACAGTTACAGTGACGATGGCATCCGTTATTCTGGTCTTTAGCTTTGTGATGTTTGCCATAGGTGTATGATACGTGATGTCTTTAACATACCCCAAAGAAAGAAGTCTAGTGAAGAAATATCTGGCAAATGCGGGGGCCACGGAATTGGACCACCCTGCAAGCCAAACGACACATTGAGCCTCTTTTTACACGGTTGCCACCTTACAGGTTAATACTAGTCACTGGAGTGAAAAAACATGACAATAAAAGCTATTTGAGTTGGGCTACAAGATGATCCAAGTGCTTATATTTCTTTCGTTATTTAATTATTAAATTGTAAGTAGAAAAAATAATTTTGTGCCACTCTGTATGTGTGGATGTACAACTATTAAGATGTACACAAACTGTAATGAATACCTAAACAAAAATGAAAACAAATCATGCATTATGTTTTTTTGTTTTTTTCAAATCTTAAAGTATGGCTTTCTGCACATGACTTCTGTTCTAAAGCCCAGAACATGTCTTTTTTCACACATAATGTTCTTTTCTAAAATCATAAATTATGGCTCTTTGCACATGGTTTTCTGCATTCAATTTCCTTCTCTCGAATTCATAAGCATAGTTTTTATCTTCCATAAGGGAAGATAAGTGGAGATTCTAATAAATATGAAAGTATTTTGTTGCCCACCTCCTACAAAGTTTGAACTGTGTTTATTATCTCAGGCAGTTGTTATGTTCCTGCCCTGTTACCCTCCATTTCTCCTCTGTCCTCTTCATTATTGTACAAGTGGTACTTTGGTATTTAATATGCACTTGTGATCAAAGCATATATTTTATTCCCTTATGTTATGAAAGTCGTAGAAGTTTTTAAAATATTGTTTATTGCTTGTATTGTGCAGTATTTCCAAAATGTCCCCTATTGTCCACCTGTAAATGTGACCTCAGCTGATTTCACCCTTCTAGTTATTGCCTCTGTCGTTTTTTGATTTTGTATTTCAACTTGATTTACTGTTATCAATTTGCTTCTGTCATGCTTAGTACTACCACCTGGTTGACCTTCCACGGTCACCATAGTACTACCACCTGGATGACCTTCCAGGGTCTCCATAGTACTACCACCTGGTTGACCTTCCAGGGTCTCCATAGTACTACCACCTGGATGACCTTCCAGGGTCTCCATAGTACTATCACCTGGATGACCTTCCAGGGTCTCCATAGTACTACCACCTAGTTGACCTCTTGGCTTGTAATGGTACTAATGTTTTTAATGTGAACGGCACTTTGTGCAACATATGGGTTATATGGCCAGGTCAGATACCCTTAAGGTTCAATTATAACCATTCCTAAGTTAGTACTTGTGACCAGAAGGAGGGCAATAAGTTAGCATATATACCAATTATGCAACTATTCAAGTAGAGCAAGATTGAATGTCACTCCTATAACATTACCATAGCTGAACATTCGAAAGGAGTTCAACATCATATCTCAGTTCGAGCCCTGGACCTTTTGTTCTGTAACCTGGTATGTTAATCTCTTGGTCTGTGATGATCAGTTTATTTGTAACAAAATAAGTTGTATAAAGAACAAGTATAGCACTTTAATTCAGACTCCTAAAAGAACGACGCGATTCCCTTCGCTTCTCCAAGTAAAACAATTTGTATTTCGTCTTCAATATATATCTTTATTTCAGTTCAAAAGACTCCCTAAATAAGAAATTTGAACTACAACAGTGAACCGTTTTATCACAGCTTTTTTGCTGTTCATTTTGTTTTACTACTCTGTTTAATACACGTTGTTGGATGTAATTTACAATATTAGAACATCTACATCGTGACCTGGGCTACACAGTGTCACTATCAAAATATGTAGGGAAAATAACCTTAATGTTCTTTTTTTGTAGAGTAGGTGGCCGTATAGACCATGCCCATCATGATGGAATGGCCAAGAAGGCATTAGAAGAAACTGTGGCAATGGACAAAGCTATTGAACTAGCACTAAGGCTTACTGACCGGGAAGATACTTTAATAGTTGTGACGGCAGACCACTCCCACACGATGACAATCAGTGGTTATCCAAAGCTGGGGAACAATATTTTAGGTATTTGAATCTTCTACTTATTTAACTAGCTTCAGTTTTTTTCTTTCTTGAAAACTAACCAGAACCTGAAGGTTTTTCAAACCGATCAAACCGCTTACTACATGGAAAGTTATTTTATTTCATTTCGTTCGATGAGTCACACACAGGAAAGTTGGATTCTACATCTTCCGAAGGTTTAAACAAAAATGACTTCTTTCTAATAATGTGACTGACTCAAAATTTATTGAAAAACGCTTAGTTATATATAATGCAATCGAAAATCACAGCCTTATGCAAGATAATGCTAAGAGTTCTTATGTTAATAAAATAAAGATACTTTTTTAGACCATCTGTCTTACTTCTCATCTGTTTTGGGTCAAATGTAGATATTTTCAAGATGATTCTATAATAAAGACTGTTTGTTGGTATTAGCCTCAACGATAATTTTTAAGTGACGTCAAACGAACAAAAAAGTATTTTCTTTTTTTTGGTGGAGTTTCTGCTTTCTTTCTAAATGTCACTTATTTTAAGAATGCATATAGAAACTTGATAGACCCCCGTCTGTAAACTAACAATTATATGTGAGCAAGAAACTCACCTTGAAGTCCTTTGGACACTATTAAACATCCTATAAAAATTGTTTAAAATATAATACCGATTTTCTTGTGTACAGAGTTGCCACACTGAGTTAAATGTGATAATTTGATCTATATTTAACATTACGACAATGATTACTTGACAGTTTTAAATTAACCATTAAAGGTAATTTTTGTAATATTTTCATTTGCATTTTTTTGGTAGCTTTATGTACTATAAATAGTTTTTATTGTATCACTATAGTCATAACAATGCAGTTTACTGTTGGTTTTTTATAATTCAGTATAAAAAATAATGTTATATATCACATTTCATACCAATAGAAATCCATCTAGGAAATAATCCAAACACTTTTTGATCTTAACACGATCTAAGTCAACTGTTTCTTTCATTTCATTTTTTAAAGAAATACATCAAGTATATTTCACTGGAACTGAAATAATTAAGTTTTTTCTTTTTTTTCCCAGGAACTTCTGTTTCAGAAGAAATCAATGTTGAGTACACAGTGCTTTCTTATGCTAATGGACCAGGATATAACACAAGTCGAGACAATTTCGAAAACAACATAACACGTAAGTTTTGAAATTTTGATTAGCTTGTGCTTTTCATCCTACAGATGCCCATTGTAGAAAGTTAACCACAAATAATTAATAATGCGTATATTATTATCAGAATACTTTGTTGTATCAGAATTTTGACGAAAGATCTTATAATAACAAATGACAACTACACACAACTAATGGTAAATTAATGTTAGCAAACTACTTTCTCTTAAGTCCAAATATTACACATTTTTGCATGTTAAATTTAATAATTTTTTTACCATTTCTCTGCTGTCCAAACTTTGTTATTTCGATCACCTTAGACCTTTTTAGTAACATCCTTTCAATTCTAGTTTAATGAGATAATAAAAAGTTGATAAGTTGATATTTTCCCAACTGCATGCTTCAGCTATTTTGCTTACATGTTCTTAGAGTTCTTTAGGCTCCTTAATCATGTTGTATTAAACATCAGATTTACTGAATCTTCTAAGAGGCCTAGTCCCTCGTCTGTTTGTCGTTAGTTTAGTCTGTGGATTTAAGACTAGTTTAAACTTTTTAAACTATTATGCCTCTGCATTTTGGCAATAAAATAGCAGAGAAGAGAAGAGCCAAACTGATCTGAAAGTGAAACCATAAGGTCTCAAGAGATGAAGAAGTCCATAACTAAATGCTGAGTGCTCTCCAACACTTTAGCAAGTGTTCCATCCACCGAAAGTATTTAATTGCCAAGTATTGAGCCACATTCGGGGACGATGGTGTAAACACAAACTAAAAGTGTAAACAACCAGGGATATGATGAAATCTCTTGAGGTTGTAGTTACAGTGAGCTACATATATTGCCATCCATCTATTCTAAAGCTTCACACTGCATATACCACTTAGAAGTAGAGTGGAGAACTTTCGCCAACCCAACCTTACCATCTCCCAGCAGCATGGTCACCACCAAACTAATTGAGAGATGTATTCTAAATCAACCTGGAATCTCTTCAGTGAGAGAAACATTGATGCTAAGTACCAACTAGAACCTTTTTTTTTTGGTTGTTCTCAGCTGGAGATGCTATTGCTACAACATTCGGTTAATTGAGCTTGAGTGGGAGTTCAAAATTCAGCAAAATGCTCAAACTATAGCCACTAGACAGGAGTTGATGCTTTTGTTAACACCAGCTCCACACTCGTTCATGCAGTTATGAATTGTGGAAAGTTGCACTTGCTACAACCAGTATGAAGTCATCAGGTGAAAGAAATCTTGTCTTCATCTTTCAAGATTCAGCAAAGGAAGATTTAGGTCACCCTCTTGAGCCGTTTTTGCCAGGTATCCAATTTTATTTTTGGAATCCAGAAATGAATGATGCAGCAGTTATTTCTTATCTTAGATGATCCGGCATTAGATTCTGTGACATACCAAAAGCCTGACCAACTCTGTCGCTTGAAAACAATTATAGCAGAAATGTGCCAGAACTTTGAAACAGAAAGAAAACAGAGCCACCTACTGAACAGAATTCAAGACTCATAAATGTGGTGCCCATGATGAGTTTCTTGCATACACTTATAAGCTGCAATGTTTATACATTAAAACATTCTCCAGCATGGTGACAACCAACTGGGAAGATATTCTTATCAATATTTGTAGAGGGACTACCTAGTAAGTCAGTCCAGCATCGTTAGGGTGTGAGAGACATTATGTCTGTGACCAAAGCTGTAACAGTGAAAACAAGATGTGAGACTATAATTCTGACTAGAGTTCAAGAAAATTACAGCAATATTTGTAATGACTCTGGCAGAAATGCAGCTCCTGGGCATGTCAACCCAACATTTTGAGAAAGTATAACAAATAATACCACTCCCACGTATGGGTTATGGTAGTTTGATATTATCTGAATGGCTTCCAACTATGTGGTCGTAATATATGAAAATTTTACTTCAGCTTTGCCTATAATGTGAATTGGAAGGCATCTCAACCCATGGCGAAAAAGAAGAGACACACGTTAAAACTGCAAGGCAGTTTAATTATTGGTGATGGCATACGTGTTATTTTTCTGTGCCTTTGCAGGAAGTCACACACACAAACCAACAAGTAGGCCAATTAATCAGCAACAAACTCAAGGAAGATTATAGGCTGTGAATGCTCTCATGTTTGCTAATTTAAACAAATGAGGCCTGTATCAGATCTGAGATGGAACAGCGATTTGTACCTTGCTTTATAAATAGTTGTTAGTATGACTTCTACATGGTCAAGCAAGGCTTGGTATTTGTCTGTAATGTTTGGTAAAGGTTATAGTTACTAAAGGAACAGCTATTACGCAAATCAATTTCGTGATTTATCAGTTACTACCATGAAAACCACTACAATGACTAGTAAACATAGACTTTTTTCATTGTAACTGGTCATTAGTTTGCAGTGAAACCTAGAATTTTTCATTATTATAAGGAGCATCACTAAATGTGTGAGAGTTGTTGCCACATATCTTGGCTAAAATTCAGCCATGTTAGGCTTAGAAGTTATTTGCTAATATAAACTTATGATTAAGTGATACATAGCTCTGTGGTGAAATAATTAAAAAGTTAACTAGAATATGCAAAAGAGCAGTGGGCTACATGAGTGCAAGCATACAATACTCAAGTGATGTTTCGTAAGTTTACATGAAATAATCTCAAATAGATTAACGTGTAATGCTTTGGTTAAAATTATGTTTGAAACATACTGTTTTATTACAAGAAAAAACAACAAAAACAAGTCATGCTTCCTTGGGAAGAAATGTTCTGATTATGGTTTCTAATTTTGGTGAAGGAACAGTAAAGACATTAGTTGAGACTATTCTTGATGCAGTGTATGAATGGTAGGTGACTTTAAACTAGCAATGTAGCTAGTGTCACTTCAATGATATTGCATGGAGACAAATATATTGTTTTTGGCTGAAAACCGTGGAAATTATCGGAGTACAGACCAGCAAATAACACTCAAAAAGTTGCTGATTAAATTCACCAAAGTATTTGTCTACGAATAGCCAGCTAGGAAGTACAAAAGTCTTCAGCATAATACAGTTATTGCAAACGTTGATCCTAAAAAACAAAATATACATTCAGGCTTCATTGAATCACTTGAGATATAGTTAACACTAAGATAGCTCAAGTACTAAATGGTTGAATCATTTAACCTTCAGAGAGTGCTTAGCAATCACATATAGTTGTAGTAAAAAAGAGAGGAGGTACTCCAAGGTTCAATGTACACTACAGGCAGTTGAACATTGTAATATACGTCAACAAATGTGTTGACGTGTAGGGATGTATATCTCGATAATTGAAAGGGTTCCACTTGCCTGTTTCATTACATCTCACCTTTGGCTACTGAAAGGTCTTGTTACATGATAAAAGACAATGCTCAGCACTTGAGAAGATCTCTGTAATGTGTGGTTTGCAATGAGAATGGTGTCTTCTCTTCACTGATATCATTTTCATGTTTGGTTACCGATGTTTCAATATCCACAACAATCAGATCTAAAACTGTAGTCAGGGAAATACTTCTTTATGCATGTAGAGTTTCTTAGACACATAGTGAATAGCAATGGAGGGTATATAAATTCTGTGAAGAATAAAGCAGTGGAAAACTGGCTCAATGCTATAAACGAAAATGAAGTCTAAAGCTTTGTGTCCTATTACAGATATTTTGGTACCAATGTTTCTGTAATATCAGTACCACTTTAATAATGAATTAAGGATGAATACCATTTTAAATGAACTGGAGACTGTGAAAAGTAATTATTGTTCCTAAATGTGCAAAGAGAGATGTTCCATTCTTCCTGGTGAAAATGGAATTGGAATAGTGCTTTCACAAGTACAGAGTGGTGGAAAGCATGTTATAGCTTATGCAAGCTGAATGCAACAAAGAAAAAGCTACTTACAATTGTAGTATTCATCAAGCACTTTTACCACTATCTGATTGAAGTGGCTGATGAACTTTAGAGAACATAAATAGTAATTATGTAGGAGTACAACTTCACTCTGCCAACTTGTCTGGCAGCATAGAAATACAGATGGACTTTCTTGCTGTCATGTAAGTGCTTTCTATTTGTTGATTGTATTTGTCCTAGACATAATGGTGCCATGAAGACTAAAGTTTCAGCTATGACAAAAACCCATGCAAATATTAAATATTCTACTGATAAATACGTATCGAACATAACAAGAGAGAACCTATGAGAAGAACAATTAAAGGACTCAGATCTAGCTTGGGTACTTACTTGCTGTGCAATAAGGTCAAACATGACCATTAGAGACTTGTGAACATAGTATAGAAGATACAGGAGGAATAGCTCTATTGTTAGTACAACCACTGCAAGGTAAGTGATCAACCTGTGATGTTGCTAATGGTCCTGAGATCTCTGAGATCCAAAATTCTCTTAACATTGAGTTAAAAAGTATCAGGGACACCTGGGAATGTCTTGCACTACGTCAGACTGCAAAATGATTTACTGATTGCATTCTCACAGATGTGTAGAGCAATAGCATACACTGCATTAGTTGTTTGACTCAGATAAAGAAATGTGCGTGCTTGGAAAACTCCATCAAAGAGTTGTAGGTTCCAGAGAATAGTCCTATTGCCCAACCTATTCGAAAACTTACCATGGTAATCATTATATCCTGGTGGTAACTAATTACTTTACTAAGTGGGTTAAAGCATATTTGCTGGTTTATGTGTTGACTCAAACTCTCACAAACAAATGGACTGAACAGTGGATAGTTCATTTCAAAGCATCAAAGGGGAACCATCCTAATCAAACTGTTTGTTATATTTTGTAAGATTATGGGTTTGATGAAGACCCATATTTCACCTTATTATTATCAGCCCAATAACTTGGCTGAGTGGATCTTTCAAAGTGTAAATGATATGCCTTATATGTTTGTGAGCTAAGATTAAACCGACACCTGCCATATGTAATGGATGTTGCACCCCACAACAGAGCAACAGTGTACTGGCAATTCTCTAGACATGTTAATAAAATTTTGCATCTAATTGACCTCATGTTTGTCTTCCCTACACACACATGCACCAGTTGCAAAATTATCTGAACGTCTTCAAGAATATTTGGAGTGGAGTTACTTAACGTTCATAAGTTTGCACCTGAACAGGCAGCTAAAGAGGCTAATAGACAGGAAGAGGCATATGATCAGATGGTTAGAGAACAACGACTTGAATGAGGAAACAAGGTGTAATCCTAGTTTACTACAGCAGTAGTGCAACCATTCAGATCCAGTTGGACTGGACCTTACTATGTGCTGCAGTGATTCTGTTCATCAAACTGTGAGAGTCAGTCTTCACAAAAGCACATTGACAACGTTGATCAGTTAAAGCTATACATTACTTATAAGCCCCTGTAGCACTGGTTTGACCAGGAATCAGAAAGCGAATGAGTTGAGGCTACATTTAATAATGAAAGCACTGTCAAATACTATCAGCTTGGAAGGAAACAGTAAACCTTCCCTGGGTATTAATTGTGAGTCTTAGGAAAAGGAGTCACCACCTAAATGTCACATAGCCACAGTGGCAACATTGACCCCAGTCACTATGGGTGGGAGTGAGAGATAACTCTTAAAAGTCAAGAAGTTGATTGTTAAGTGTGTTGTGTTCATAAGCTCCAATAAAGATAACTTTAACATATATATAGGTGTATTGCCAAAGGATCTTTTCATTCTGATTTTACATAAGAAACTGTTATAATAATGCTTGAAAAAAATAAGAATGAAGCCTGCATATAACAAAATTGTGTGCAGTCAGATATGTGGGTTGATGTCACAGTAAGCAAAGATACTTCTAGATTCTTGTGGTCCGATTTTCTGATTGGTCAGCTACAGAGAGAAGATGAACTCTGAATGGAGTTTCGGTATTTACAAAATTGTTCAGTTCTGTCTTGGAAGATCAGAGACTTGCTATGAAGTGTCATTTTTATGTTTTGCATGAGTTCAGTTTCTGATATTTCTCTAATATTTCTTGCCATAGCTGATTATCAACAAAAGTCCTCGACTCTCCATTATTGCCAAGCTTGGGGATTGTATGCTAGGTTTGTCTTTGTATTACCAACCATATTCCCCACACAAGGTCTTTGAGTCTCCATTTACTCTAAGATCAGGTGTTTGTGAACTAGGTTTATCTTTGTACTATCAACCATCTTCCCCACACTACGTCCTTGAGTCTCCAATTATAGCCAAGATCAGGTGTTTGTGTGCTAAGTTTGTTTTTGTATTACCAACCACCTTCCACACACTAGGTCCGCGAGTCTCCAAGACTCAAGGATGTAGTGTGGGGAAGGTGGTTGCTAATACAAAGATAAACCTAGCACAGGGTCCCAATCTTGGTAATCCACTTATTGCCAAGATCAGGTATTTGTGAGCAAGGTTTGTTTTTGTATTACCAACCATCTTACACACACCAGGTCCTCGAGTCTCCAGTTATTGCCAAGATCGGGGATTTCATGCTAGGTTTATATTTGTATTAGCACAGTAATTTGAAGGTTAACTATTTTAGAAATGTTGTTTTCTTTACAGTAATCCTGTACGTGTTTCTGTTGCCGGCTCTTATAATTAACTTATTTTAATTTTATGAATAAAAAGTATTACAAACACGGTTTAATATTTTTAAATATATGTAATTGTGTGCTGGATAATGTCACACGAGGTAGTGAATGTGTTTAGGAATAAAACTGTTTTATTATATTTCAGTTGGTAACGAATACAAACAACCTGCGACATTTTACCTCGACAGCGAGACTCACGCTGGAGAGGATGTTCCTGTGTTTGCTATTGGACCCATGGCCCATTTGTTCCAAGGTGTTCACGATCAGTCGTATATTCCTCACGCTATGAGCTTCGCTGCCTGCATAGGGCCAAGTAAAGATTCTGCAGTGACGCTGTAAAACTTACATCGCACACGGGACTTTTTTTACCACTGTATTTTTATGTTCTTCCTTTTTTAAAAGAAATGGTTTAATCGTAATTAACCTAGAGATTGCGTACACTAGTATATGTAAAAGTTGAGTTATCCATTTCGGATTAAATCCCAACACGTATGATAATTTTTGTAAAGTAAATAAAGACATGTTATTTTTAATCTCAATAATGTTGTAACCTAATTGATAGCAAGATCTGAAACCTGAATGTCATTATTTTTTTTACAGAAAAATTACAGTATATATATATATATGTGTGTGTGTATTCATGAAATCATTATTGGACGTTATTAAGAAACAAAATGAACAATTACAAATAAATTGTTTGTTCTTTTAAATTTAATCACGACACATAAAGTCTAGAGAAAAATAATGATCCCTTTCAATTAATGTTTATTTTGTAGTACTCTAAGTACTAACAAATATAATATCCCCCAAAGGACTCGTGGAAAACTAGTAGTCTTACAAAACACAGAATCCGTACTTAGATACCATCTGATCCTTTCTTTATACATTAAATTATAACGGTTATATCTCCCTCATGTTTATATTGATAGACCAGGATGTTATTCAGCAGTCAAAGCTGGATGGGTGGGCAGCGACAGTCTTACGTAAATGAAACATTATGTAGAATATATCCGAGAAATCGCTAATTTAAATTGTTTGCTCAAACATTAGGAGCATGATGTATGAACAATAAGAAGAGTACGCTGTACAATACGTGTGTACAATAAGCGTGTACGATTTCTTAAACAGTTTTTCTTTCATTTGGAAGTTGTTCTTACCTCCTGTTATTCCGTCTGAATGGACTAGACAATCGCCTGAGTAAATTACTCTTGACGCTGATAATAATATACAAAATACACGAAAAACGGGGAGATTAAACTCGCGTTTAGAAGATTCCACAACATCTTGTCAACCGTGAGTTCTCTTCAAGTAGGTTCCATAGTACTATATTGACAACGATTTCTCTTCAAGTAGGTTCCATAGTACTATATTGACAACGATTTCTCTTCAAGTAGGTTCCATAGTACTATATTGACAACGATTTCTCTT